>NW_026262583.1:0-221330 GCF_021869535.1 Mytilus californianus
GTACTAAATGGTATGTTAACCACCGACGGTAGGTATAGAAAAATACTGTTGATAGACTGTGTAATGGAGCACTGTGTTGTATGTTAACCACCGACGGTAGGTACAGACAAATACTGTTGATATACGGTATATAGGAGTACTATATTGTATGTTAACCACCGACGGTAGGTATAGAAAAATACTGTTGATAGATAGTGCATATGAATACTATATTGTACGTTAACCACCGACGGTAGGTATAGACATATACTGTTGATAGACGGTATATAAGAGTACTAAATGGTATGTTAACCACCGACGGTAGGTATAGAAAAATACTGTTGATAGACTGTGTAATGGAGCACTGTGTTGTATGTTAACCACCGACGGTAGGTACAGACAAATACTGTTGATATACGGTATATAGGAGTACTATATTGTATGTTAACCACCGACGGTAGGTATAGAAAAATACTGTTGATAGATAGTGCATATGAATACTATATTGTACGTTAACCACCGACGGTAGGTATAGACATATACTGTTGATAGACGGTATATAAGAGTACTAAATGGTATGTTAACCACCGACGGTAGGTATAGAAAAATACTGTTGATAGACTGTGTAATGGAGCACTGTGTTGTATGTTAACCACCGACGGTAGGTACAGACAAATACTGTTGATATACGGTATATAGGAGTACTATATTGTATGTTAACCACCGACGGTAGGTATAGAAAAATACTGTTGATAGATAGTGCATATGAATACTATATTGTACGTTAACCACCGACGGTAGGTATAGACATATACTGTTGATAGACGGTATATAAGAGTACTAAATGGTATGTTAACCACCGACGGTAGGTATAGAAAAATACTGTTGATAGACTGTGTAATGGAGCACTGTGTTGTATGTTAACCACCGACGGTAGGTACAGACAAATACTGTTGATATACGGTATATAGGAGTACTATATTGTATGTTAACCACCGACGGTAGGTATAGAAAAATACTGTTGATAGATAGTGCATATGAATACTATATTGTACGTTAACCACCGACGGTAGGTATAGACATATACTGTTGATAGACGGTATATAAGAGTACTAAATGGTATGTTAACCACCGACGGTAGGTATAGAAAAATACTGTTGATAGACTGTGTAATGGAGCACTGTGTTGTATGTTAACCACCGACGGTAGGTACAGACAAATACTGTTGATATACGGTATATAGGAGTACTATATTGTATGTTAACCACCGACGGTAGGTATAGAAAAATACTGTTGATAGATAGTGCATATGAATACTATATTGTACGTTAACCACCGACGGTAGGTATAGACATATACTGTTGATAGACGGTATATAAGAGTACTAAATGGTATGTTAACCACCGACGGTAGGTATAGAAAAATACTGTTGATAGACTGTGTAATGGAGCACTGTGTTGTATGTTAACCACCGACGGTAGGTACAGACAAATACTGTTGATATACGGTATATAGGAGTACTATATTGTATGTTAACCACCGACGGTAGGTATAGAAAAATACTGTTGATAGATAGTGCATATGAATACTATATTGTACGTTAACCACCGACGGTAGGTATAGACATATACTGTTGATAGACGGTATATAAGAGTACTAAATGGTATGTTAACCACCGACGGTAGGTATAGAAAAATACTGTTGATAGACTGTGTAATGGAGCACTGTGTTGTATGTTAACCACCGACGGTAGGTACAGACAAATACTGTTGATATACGGTATATAGGAGTACTATATTGTATGTTAACCACCGACGGTAGGTATAGAAAAATACTGTTGATAGATAGTGCATATGAATACTATATTGTACGTTAACCACCGACGGTAGGTATAGACATATACTGTTGATAGACGGTATATAAGAGTACTAAATGGTATGTTAACCACCGACGGTAGGTATAGAAAAATACTGTTGATAGACTGTGTAATGGAGCACTGTGTTGTATGTTAACCACCGACGGTAGGTACAGACAAATACTGTTGATATACGGTATATAGGAGTACTATATTGTATGTTAACCACCGACGGTAGGTATAGAAAAATACTGTTGATAGATAGTGCATATGAATACTATATTGTACGTTAACCACCGACGGTAGGTATAGACATATACTGTTGATAGACGGTATATAAGAGTACTAAATGGTATGTTAACCACCGACGGTAGGTATAGAAAAATACTGTTGATAGACTGTGTAATGGAGCACTGTGTTGTATGTTAACCACCGACGGTAGGTACAGACAAATACTGTTGATATACGGTATATAGGAGTACTATATTGTATGTTAACCACCGACGGTAGGTATAGAAAAATACTGTTGATAGATAGTGCATATGAATACTATATTGTACGTTAACCACCGACGGTAGGTATAGACATATACTGTTGATAGACGGTATATAAGAGTACTAAATGGTATGTTAACCACCGACGGTAGGTATAGAAAAATACTGTTGATAGACTGTGTAATGGAGCACTGTGTTGTATGTTAACCACCGACGGTAGGTACAGACAAATACTGTTGATATACGGTATATAGGAGTACTATATTGTATGTTAACCACCGACGGTAGGTATAGAAAAATACTGTTGATAGATAGTGCATATGAATACTATATTGTACGTTAACCACCGACGGTAGGTATAGACATATACTGTTGATAGACGGTATATAAGAGTACTAAATGGTATGTTAACCACCGACGGTAGGTATAGAAAAATACTGTTGATAGACTGTGTAATGGAGCACTGTGTTGTATGTTAACCACCGACGGTAGGTACAGACAAATACTGTTGATATACGGTATATAGGAGTACTATATTGTATGTTAACCACCGACGGTAGGTATAGAAAAATACTGTTGATAGATAGTGCATATGAATACTATATTGTACGTTAACCACCGACGGTAGGTATAGACATATACTGTTGATAGACGGTATATAAGAGTACTAAATGGTATGTTAACCACCGACGGTAGGTATAGAAAAATACTGTTGATAGACTGTGTAATGGAGCACTGTGTTGTATGTTAACCACCGACGGTAGGTACAGACAAATACTGTTGATATACGGTATATAGGAGTACTATATTGTATGTTAACCACCGACGGTAGGTATAGAAAAATACTGTTGATAGATAGTGCATATGAATACTATATTGTACGTTAACCACCGACGGTAGGTATAGACATATACTGTTGATAGACGGTATATAAGAGTACTAAATGGTATGTTAACCACCGACGGTAGGTATAGAAAAATACTGTTGATAGACTGTGTAATGGAGCACTGTGTTGTATGTTAACCACCGACGGTAGGTACAGACAAATACTGTTGATATACGGTATATAGGAGTACTATATTGTATGTTAACCACCGACGGTAGGTATAGAAAAATACTGTTGATAGATAGTGCATATGAATACTATATTGTACGTTAACCACCGACGGTAGGTATAGACATATACTGTTGATAGACGGTATATAAGAGTACTAAATGGTATGTTAACCACCGACGGTAGGTATAGAAAAATACTGTTGATAGACTGTGTAATGGAGCACTGTGTTGTATGTTAACCACCGACGGTAGGTACAGACAAATACTGTTGATATACGGTATATAGGAGTACTATATTGTATGTTAACCACCGACGGTAGGTATAGAAAAATACTGTTGATAGATAGTGCATATGAATACTATATTGTACGTTAACCACCGACGGTAGGTATAGACATATACTGTTGATAGACGGTATATAAGAGTACTAAATGGTATGTTAACCACCGACGGTAGGTATAGAAAAATACTGTTGATAGACTGTGTAATGGAGCACTGTGTTGTATGTTAACCACCGACGGTAGGTACAGACAAATACTGTTGATATACGGTATATAGGAGTACTATATTGTATGTTAACCACCGACGGTAGGTATAGAAAAATACTGTTGATAGATAGTGCATATGAATACTATATTGTACGTTAACCACCGACGGTAGGTATAGACATATACTGTTGATAGACGGTATATAAGAGTACTAAATGGTATGTTAACCACCGACGGTAGGTATAGAAAAATACTGTTGATAGACTGTGTAATGGAGCACTGTGTTGTATGTTAACCACCGACGGTAGGTACAGACAAATACTGTTGATATACGGTATATAGGAGTACTATATTGTATGTTAACCACCGACGGTAGGTATAGAAAAATACTGTTGATAGATAGTGCATATGAATACTATATTGTACGTTAACCACCGACGGTAGGTATAGACATATACTGTTGATAGACGGTATATAAGAGTACTAAATGGTATGTTAACCACCGACGGTAGGTATAGAAAAATACTGTTGATAGACTGTGTAATGGAGCACTGTGTTGTATGTTAACCACCGACGGTAGGTACAGACAAATACTGTTGATATACGGTATATAGGAGTACTATATTGTATGTTAACCACCGACGGTAGGTATAGAAAAATACTGTTGATAGATAGTGCATATGAATACTATATTGTACGTTAACCACCGACGGTAGGTATAGACATATACTGTTGATAGACGGTATATAAGAGTACTAAATGGTATGTTAACCACCGACGGTAGGTATAGAAAAATACTGTTGATAGACTGTGTAATGGAGCACTGTGTTGTATGTTAACCACCGACGGTAGGTACAGACAAATACTGTTGATATACGGTATATAGGAGTACTATATTGTATGTTAACCACCGACGGTAGGTATAGAAAAATACTGTTGATAGATAGTGCATATGAATACTATATTGTACGTTAACCACCGACGGTAGGTATAGACATATACTGTTGATAGACGGTATATAAGAGTACTAAATGGTATGTTAACCACCGACGGTAGGTATAGAAAAATACTGTTGATAGACTGTGTAATGGAGCACTGTGTTGTATGTTAACCACCGACGGTAGGTACAGACAAATACTGTTGATATACGGTATATAGGAGTACTATATTGTATGTTAACCACCGACGGTAGGTATAGAAAAATACTGTTGATAGATAGTGCATATGAATACTATATTGTACGTTAACCACCGACGGTAGGTATAGACATATACTGTTGATAGACGGTATATAAGAGTACTAAATGGTATGTTAACCACCGACGGTAGGTATAGAAAAATACTGTTGATAGACTGTGTAATGGAGCACTGTGTTGTATGTTAACCACCGACGGTAGGTACAGACAAATACTGTTGATATACGGTATATAGGAGTACTATATTGTATGTTAACCACCGACGGTAGGTATAGAAAAATACTGTTGATAGATAGTGCATATGAATACTATATTGTACGTTAACCACCGACGGTAGGTATAGACATATACTGTTGATAGACGGTATATAAGAGTACTAAATGGTATGTTAACCACCGACGGTAGGTATAAAAAAATACTGTTGATAGACTGTGTAATGGAGCACTGTGTTGTATGTTAACCACCGACGGTAGGTACAGACAAATACTGTTGATATACGGTATATAGGAGTACTATATTGTATGTTAACCACCGACGGTAGGTATAGAAAAATACTGTTGATAGATAGTGCATATGAATACTATATTGTACGTTAACCACCGACGGTAGGTATAGACATATACTGTTGATAGACGGTATATAAGAGTACTAAATGGTATGTTAACCACCGACGGTAGGTATAGAAAAATACTGTTGATAGACTGTGTAATGGAGCACTGTGTTGTATGTTAACCACCGACGGTAGGTACAGACAAATACTGTTGATATACGGTATATAGGAGTACTATATTGTATGTTAACCACCGACGGTAGGTATAGAAAAATACTGTTGATAGATAGTGCATATGAATACTATATTGTACGTTAACCACCGACGGTAGGTATAGACATATACTGTTGAT
Organism: Mytilus californianus; assembly: GCF_021869535.1. Lineage (NCBI taxonomy): Eukaryota > Metazoa > Mollusca > Bivalvia > Mytilida > Mytilidae > Mytilus > Mytilus californianus. Next base: position 5,970 of record NW_026262583.1, read on the forward strand.
AGACGGTATATAAGAGTACTAAATGGTATGTTAACCACCGACGGTAGGTATAGAAAAATACTGTTGATAGACTGTGTAATGGAGCACTGTGTTGTATGTTAACCACCGACGGTAGGTACAGACAAATACTGTTGATATACGGTATATAGGAGTACTATATTGTATGTTAACCACCGACGGTAGGTATAGAAAAATACTGTTGATAGATAGTGCATATGAATACTATATTGTACGTTAACCACCGACGGTAGGTATAGACATATACTGTTGATAGACGGTATATAAGAGTACTAAATGGTATGTTAACCACCGACGGTAGGTATAGAAAAATACTGTTGATAGACTGTGTAATGGAGCACTGTGTTGTATGTTAACCACCGACGGTAGGTACAGACAAATACTGTTGATATACGGTATATAGGAGTACTATATTGTATGTTAACCACCGACGGTAGGTATAGAAAAATACTGTTGATAGATAGTGCATATGAATACTATATTGTACGTTAACCACCGACGGTAGGTATAGACATATACTGTTGATAGACGGTATATAAGAGTACTAAATGGTATGTTAACCACCGACGGTAGGTATAGAAAAATACTGTTGATAGACTGTGTAATGGAGCACTGTGTTGTATGTTAACCACCGACGGTAGGTACAGACAAATACTGTTGATATACGGTATATAGGAGTACTATATTGTATGTTAACCACCGACGGTAGGTATAGAAAAATACTGTTGATAGATAGTGCATATGAATACTATATTGTACGTTAACCACCGACGGTAGGTATAGACATATACTGTTGATAGACGGTATATAAGAGTACTAAATGGTATGTTAACCACCGACGGTAGGTATAGAAAAATACTGTTGATAGACTGTGTAATGGGGCACTGTGTTGTATGTTAACCACCGACGGTAGGTACAGACAAATACTGTTGATATACGGTATATAGGAGTACTATATTGTATGTTAACCACCGACGGTAGGTATAGAAAAATACTGTTGATAGATAGTGCATATGAATACTATATTGTACGTTAACCACCGACGGTAGGTATAGACATATACTGTTGATAGACGGTATATAAGAGTACTAAATGGTATGTTAACCACCGACGGTAGGTATAGAAAAATACTGTTGATAGACTGTGTAATGGAGCACTGTGTTGTATGTTAACCACCGACGGTAGGTACAGACAAATACTGTTGATATACGGTATATAGGAGTACTATATTGTATGTTAACCACCGACGGTAGGTATAGAAAAATACTGTTGATAGATAGTGCATATGAATACTATATTGTACGTTAACCACCGACGGTAGGTATAGACATATACTGTTGATAGACGGTATATAAGAGTACTAAATGGTATGTTAACCACCGACGGTAGGTATAGAAAAATACTGTTGATAGACTGTGTAATGGAGCACTGTGTTGTATGTTAACCACCGACGGTAGGTACAGACAAATACTGTTGATATACGGTATATAGGAGTACTATATTGTATGTTAACCACCGACGGTAGGTATAGAAAAATACTGTTGATAGATAGTGCATATGAATACTATATTGTACGTTAACCACCGACGGTAGGTATAGACATATACTGTTGATAGACGGTATATAAGAGTACTAAATGGTATGTTAACCACCGACGGTAGGTATAGAAAAATACTGTTGATAGACTGTGTAATGGAGCACTGTGTTGTATGTTAACCACCGACGGTAGGTACAGACAAATACTGTTGATATACGGTATATAGGAGTACTATATTGTATGTTAACCACCGACGGTAGGTATAGAAAAATACTGTTGATAGATAGTGCATATGAATACTATATTGTACGTTAACCACCGACGGTAGGTATAGACATATACTGTTGATAGACGGTATATAAGAGTACTAAATGGTATGTTAACCACCGACGGTAGGTATAGAAAAATACTGTTGATAGACTGTGTAATGGAGCACTGTGTTGTATGTTAACCACCGACGGTAGGTACAGACAAATACTGTTGATATACGGTATATAGGAGTACTATATTGTATGTTAACCACCGACGGTAGGTATAGAAAAATACTGTTGATAGATAGTGCATATGAATACTATATTGTACGTTAACCACCGACGGTAGGTATAGACATATACTGTTGATAGACGGTATATAAGAGTACTAAATGGTATGTTAACCACCGACGGTAGGTATAGAAAAATACTGTTGATAGACTGTGTAATGGAGCACTGTGTTGTATGTTAACCACCGACGGTAGGTACAGACAAATACTGTTGATATACGGTATATAGGAGTACTATATTGTATGTTAACCACCGACGGTAGGTATAGAAAAATACTGTTGATAGATAGTGCATATGAATACTATATTGTACGTTAACCACCGACGGTAGGTATAGACATATACTGTTGATAGACGGTATATAAGAGTACTAAATGGTATGTTAACCACCGACGGTAGGTATAGAAAAATACTGTTGATAGACTGTGTAATGGAGCACTGTGTTGTATGTTAACCACCGACGGTAGGTACAGACAAATACTGTTGATATACGGTATATAGGAGTACTATATTGTATGTTAACCACCGACGGTAGGTATAGAAAAATACTGTTGATAGATAGTGCATATGAATACTATATTGTACGTTAACCACCGACGGTAGGTATAGACATATACTGTTGATAGACGGTATATAAGAGTACTAAATGGTATGTTAACCACCGACGGTAGGTATAGAAAAATACTGTTGATAGACTGTGTAATGGAGCACTGTGTTGTATGTTAACCACCGACGGTAGGTACAGACAAATACTGTTGATATACGGTATATAGGAGTACTATATTGTATGTTAACCACCGACGGTAGGTATAGAAAAATACTGTTGATAGATAGTGCATATGAATACTATATTGTACGTTAACCACCGACGGTAGGTATAGACATATACTGTTGATAGACGGTATATAAGAGTACTAAATGGTATGTTAACCACCGACGGTAGGTATAGAAAAATACTGTTGATAGACTGTGTAATGGAGCACTGTGTTGTATGTTAACCACCGACGGTAGGTACAGACAAATACTGTTGATATACGGTATATAGGAGTACTATATTGTATGTTAACCACCGACGGTAGGTATAGAAAAATACTGTTGATAGATAGTGCATATGAATACTATATTGTACGTTAACCACCGACGGTAGGTATAGACATATACTGTTGATAGACGGTATATAAGAGTACTAAATGGTATGTTAACCACCGACGGTAGGTATAGAAAAATACTGTTGATAGACTGTGTAATGGAGCACTGTGTTGTATGTTAACCACCGACGGTAGGTACAGACAAATACTGTTGATATACGGTATATAGGAGTACTATATTGTATGTTAACCACCGACGGTAGGTATAGAAAAATACTGTTGATAGATAGTGCATATGAATACTATATTGTACGTTAACCACCGACGGTAGGTATAGACATATACTGTTGATAGACGGTATATAAGAGTACTAAATGGTATGTTAACCACCGACGGTAGGTATAGAAAAATACTGTTGATAGACTGTGTAATGGAGCACTGTGTTGTATGTTAACCACCGACGGTAGGTACAGACAAATACTGTTGATATACGGTATATAGGAGTACTATATTGTATGTTAACCACCGACGGTAGGTATAGAAAAATACTGTTGATAGATAGTGCATATGAATACTATATTGTACGTTAACCACCGACGGTAGGTATAGACATATACTGTTGATAGACGGTATATAAGAGTACTAAATGGTATGTTAACCACCGACGGTAGGTATAGAAAAATACTGTTGATAGACTGTGTAATGGAGCACTGTGTTGTATGTTAACCACCGACGGTAGGTACAGACAAATACTGTTGATATACGGTATATAGGAGTACTATATTGTATGTTAACCACCGACGGTAGGTATAGAAAAATACTGTTGATAGATAGTGCATATGAATACTATATTGTACGTTAACCACCGACGGTAGGTATAGACATATACTGTTGATAGACGGTATATAAGAGTACTAAATGGTATGTTAACCACCGACGGTAGGTATAGAAAAATACTGTTGATAGACTGTGTAATGGAGCACTGTGTTGTATGTTAACCACCGACGGTAGGTACAGACAAATACTGTTGATATACGGTATATAGGAGTACTATATTGTATGTTAACCACCGACGGTAGGTATAGAAAAATACTGTTGATAGATAGTGCATATGAATACTATATTGTACGTTAACCACCGACGGTAGGTATAGACATATACTGTTGATAGACGGTATATAAGAGTACTAAATGGTATGTTAACCACCGACGGTAGGTATAGAAAAATACTGTTGATAGACTGTGTAATGGAGCACTGTGTTGTATGTTAACCACCGACGGTAGGTACAGACAAATACTGTTGATATACGGTATATAGGAGTACTATATTGTATGTTAACCACCGACGGTAGGTATAGAAAAATACTGTTGATAGATAGTGCATATGAATACTATATTGTACGTTAACCACCGACGGTAGGTATAGACATATACTGTTGATAGACGGTATATAAGAGTACTAAATGGTATGTTAACCACCGACGGTAGGTATAGAAAAATACTGTTGATAGACTGTGTAATGGAGCACTGTGTTGTATGTTAACCACCGACGGTAGGTACAGACAAATACTGTTGATATACGGTATATAGGAGTACTATATTGTATGTTAACCACCGACGGTAGGTATAGAAAAATACTGTTGATAGATAGTGCATATGAATACTATATTGTACGTTAACCACCGACGGTAGGTATAGACATATACTGTTGATAGACGGTATATAAGAGTACTAAATGGTATGTTAACCACCGACGGTAGGTATAGAAAAATACTGTTGATAGACTGTGTAATGGAGCACTGTGTTGTATGTTAACCACCGACGGTAGGTACAGACAAATACTGTTGATATACGGTATATAGGAGTACTATATTGTATGTTAACCACCGACGGTAGGTATAGAAAAATACTGTTGATAGATAGTGCATATGAATACTATATTGTACGTTAACCACCGACGGTAGGTATAGACATATACTGTTGATAGACGGTATATAAGAGTACTAAATGGTATGTTAACCACCGACGGTAGGTATAGAAAAATACTGTTGATAGACTGTGTAATGGAGCACTGTGTTGTATGTTAACCACCGACGGTAGGTACAGACAAATACTGTTGATATACGGTATATAGGAGTACTATATTGTATGTTAACCACCGACGGTAGGTATAGAAAAATACTGTTGATAGATAGTGCATATGAATACTATATTGTACGTTAACCACCGACGGTAGGTATAGACATATACTGTTGATAGACGGTATATAAGAGTACTAAATGGTATGTTAACCACCGACGGTAGGTATAGAAAAATACTGTTGATAGACTGTGTAATGGAGCACTGTGTTGTATGTTAACCACCGACGGTAGGTACAGACAAATACTGTTGATATACGGTATATAGGAGTACTATATTGTATGTTAACCACCGACGGTAGGTATAGAAAAATACTGTTGATAGATAGTGCATATGAATACTATATTGTACGTTAACCACCGACGGTAGGTATAGACATATACTGTTGATAGACGGTATATAAGAGTACTAAATGGTATGTTAACCACCGACGGTAGGTATAGAAAAATACTGTTGATAGACTGTGTAATGGAGCACTGTGTTGTATGTTAACCACCGACGGTAGGTACAGACAAATACTGTTGATATACGGTATATAGGAGTACTATATTGTATGTTAACCACCGACGGTAGGTATAGAAAAATACTGTTGATAGATAGTGCATATGAATACTATATTGTACGTTAACCACCGACGGTAGGTATAGACATATACTGTTGATAGACGGTATATAAGAGTACTAAATGGTATGTTAACCACCGACGGTAGGTATAGAAAAATACTGTTGATAGACTGTGTAATGGAGCACTGTGTTGTATGTTAACCACCGACGGTAGGTACAGACAAATACTGTTGATATACGGTATATAGGAGTACTATATTGTATGTTAACCACCGACGGTAGGTATAGAAAAATACTGTTGATAGATAGTGCATATGAATACTATATTGTACGTTAACCACCGACGGTAGGTATAGACATATACTGTTGATAGACGGTATATAAGAGTACTAAATGGTATGTTAACCACCGACGGTAGGTATAGAAAAATACTGTTGATAGACTGTGTAATGGAGCACTGTGTTGTATGTTAACCACCGACGGTAGGTACAGACAAATACTGTTGATATACGGTATATAGGAGTACTATATTGTATGTTAACCACCGACGGTAGGTATAGAAAAATACTGTTGATAGATAGTGCATATGAATACTATATTGTACGTTAACCACCGACGGTAGGTATAGACATATACTGTTGATAGACGGTATATAAGAGTACTAAATGGTATGTTAACCACCGACGGTAGGTATAGAAAAATACTGTTGATAGACTGTGTAATGGAGCACTGTGTTGTATGTTAACCACCGACGGTAGGTACAGACAAATACTGTTGATATACGGTATATAGGAGTACTATATTGTATGTTAACCACCGACGGTAGGTATAGAAAAATACTGTTGATAGATAGTGCATATGAATACTATATTGTACGTTAACCACCGACGGTAGGTATAGACATATACTGTTGATAGACGGTATATAAGAGTACTAAATGGTATGTTAACCACCGACGGTAGGTATAGAAAAATACTGTTGATAGACTGTGTAATGGAGCACTGTGTTGTATGTTAACCACCGACGGTAGGTACAGACAAATACTGTTGATATACGGTATATAGGAGTACTATATTGTATGTTAACCACCGACGGTAGGTATAGAAAAATACTGTTGATAGATAGTGCATATGAATACTATATTGTACGTTAACCACCGACGGTAGGTATAGACATATACTGTTGATAGACGGTATATAAGAGTACTAAATGGTATGTTAACCACCGACGGTAGGTATAGAAAAATACTGTTGATAGACTGTGTAATGGAGCACTGTGTTGTATGTTAACCACCGACGGTAGGTACAGACAAATACTGTTGATATACGGTATATAGGAGTACTATATTGTATGTTAACCACCGACGGTAGGTATAGAAAAATACTGTTGATAGATAGTGCATATGAATACTATATTGTACGTTAACCACCGACGGTAGGTATAGACATATACTGTTGATAGACGGTATATAAGAGTACTAAATGGTATGTTAACCACCGACGGTAGGTATAGAAAAATACTGTTGATAGACTGTGTAATGGAGCACTGTGTTGTATGTTAACCACCGACGGTAGGTACAGACAAATACTGTTGATATACGGTATATAGGAGTACTATATTGTATGTTAACCACCGACGGTAGGTATAGAAAAATACTGTTGATAGATAGTGCATATGAATACTATATTGTACGTTAACCACCGACGGTAGGTATAGACATATACTGTTGATAGACGGTATATAAGAGTACTAAATGGTATGTTAACCACCGACGGTAGGTATAGAAAAATACTGTTGATAGACTGTGTAATGGAGCACTGTGTTGTATGTTAACCACCGACGGTAGGTACAGACAAATACTGTTGATATACGGTATATAGGAGTACTATATTGTATGTTAACCACCGACGGTAGGTATAGAAAAATACTGTTGATAGATAGTGCATATGAATACTATATTGTACGTTAACCACCGACGGTAGGTATAGACATATACTGTTGATAGACGGTATATAAGAGTACTAAATGGTATGTTAACCACCGACGGTAGGTATAGAAAAATACTGTTGATAGACTGTGTAATGGAGCACTGTGTTGTATGTTAACCACCGACGGTAGGTACAGACAAATACTGTTGATATACGGTATATAGGAGTACTATATTGTATGTTAACCACCGACGGTAGGTATAGAAAAATACTGTTGATAGATAGTGCATATGAATACTATATTGTACGTTAACCACCGACGGTAGGTATAGACATATACTGTTGATAGACGGTATATAAGAGTACTAAATGGTATGTTAACCACCGACGGTAGGTATAGAAAAATACTGTTGATAGACTGTGTAATGGAGCACTGTGTTGTATGTTAACCACCGACGGTAGGTACAGACAAATACTGTTGATATACGGTATATAGGAGTACTATATTGTATGTTAACCACCGACGGTAGGTATAGAAAAATACTGTTGATAGATAGTGCATATGAATACTATATTGTACGTTAACCACCGACGGTAGGTATAGACATATACTGTTGATAGACGGTATATAAGAGTACTAAATGGTATGTTAACCACCGACGGTAGGTATAGAAAAATACTGTTGATAGACTGTGTAATGGAGCACTGTGTTGTATGTTAACCACCGACGGTAGGTACAGACAAATACTGTTGATATACGGTATATAGGAGTACTATATTGTATGTTAACCACCGACGGTAGGTATAGAAAAATACTGTTGATAGATAGTGCATATGAATACTATATTGTACGTTAACCACCGACGGTAGGTATAGACATATACTGTTGATAGACGGTATATAAGAGTACTAAATGGTATGTTAACCACCGACGGTAGGTATAGAAAAATACTGTTGATAGACTGTGTAATGGAGCACTGTGTTGTATGTTAACCACCGACGGTAGGTACAGACAAATACTGTTGATATACGGTATATAGGAGTACTATATTGTATGTTAACCACCGACGGTAGGTATAGAAAAATACTGTTGATAGATAGTGCATATGAATACTATATTGTACGTTAACCACCGACGGTAGGTATAGACATATACTGTTGATAGACGGTATATAAGAGTACTAAATGGTATGTTAACCACCGACGGTAGGTATAGAAAAATACTGTTGATAGACTGTGTAATGGAGCACTGTGTTGTATGTTAACCACCGACGGTAGGTACAGACAAATACTGTTGATATACGGTATATAGGAGTACTATATTGTATGTTAACCACCGACGGTAGGTATAGAAAAATACTGTTGATAGATAGTGCATATGAATACTATATTGTACGTTAACCACCGACGGTAGGTATAGACATATACTGTTGATAGACGGTATATAAGAGTACTAAATGGTATGTTAACCACCGACGGTAGGTATAGAAAAATACTGTTGATGGATAGTGCATATGAGTACTATATTGTATGTTAACCACCGACGGTAGGTATAGACATATACTGTTGATAGACGGTATATAAGAGTACTATATGGTATGAGGGTTGGTATGGACATAACGGTATACTCTATATAGACTGCAGATACAAGTACTGTAATATATTTGATAACTACTGAGGGTTGGTATGGGCATAACGTTATACTCTATATACTGTATATGTACTGTAGATATAAATTCTGTAATATATGGTAACCAGTGACGGTAGGTATAAACATACAAGTATACTCTATATCGACTGTTTATACAAGTTTTGCATTGCATGTTAACCCCTGAGGATGGGTTACATTATACTTTCATCTGTTGTTTCCTTTTTTAGCCACACACACATTATCGACTGTTGATATGCTTTTCGTGATCATGGAAACGTTGTACCCGCCACATTATGTGTGTACCTTTCCCAAGTCAGTAAGTAGTCTTTAATTCAGTGGTTGCTGTTGGTTGCTGTCTTTGATATTGGTTTTTCGTTTATTGTTTCAGCATTACTCGGGCTGTTAGTTTTCGTTTTTCGTCACATCTAGTCAGGAATGGGTTTTAATAACATTCTACATCATTGCATAGGAGTATTACAGTCTATATTAGTACATGTATACGTATGGGTTACTCATTGTTGATTCACGTTCGTTTGTCTTAGGTGGATAGTTTTCTCATTGGCAATCATCCCACATATCTTCTTATTTTCATTGCATCATCTAAACATGGAAAATACGTATACAGAAAATATATACGTATAGATAATATATAAATAAGATCCATACAATACATACAGACCATATATCGAAACCAATATATACTAAGCATATACTAAGCATTCAGGCAATCATACAAAATGCATCTTAGAACCAGAGGTTATTTTGACACTGTATATGAGTCAGAGATACAGTATGTATACAGACTGTATGTAAAAATTAGACCCATAGACAAAGCATACAAAAAATGCATACAGATTGTATTAAGAACCACAGGCAATGCACACACTTTATCTTGCAGTAACAGGCAAAACATACAGACTGTATCTTCAACTTAGAACAACTTACAATGCATACATACTTTATATCTGATCCATAGCATTGTATGAATCTAAGATATAATGACAACAGCAACTATATCTTAGAATCATAGTCAAAGCATATTAACAATGTAATAGACTAAGAACCACGAACAATACATAAACTTAATTTAACTTACAACAAAAGACAATGCATACAGACTGTATCTTGGAAGCACAAACAATGCATTGATTGTGTCTAATTAAAGAACCTTTGTGAGCAGGCTCACATACCCCGCAGCCCGACATTGTCACTTAGCAAGCAAAATCTCAACAGATTATTAAGTTCAAAGACACAGAACTTCTTCAAACGCTAACTGATACAAATTTCTTGTGGATATGCACAAAGTTCAAAGGCATAATTCCTAATTCCAAACAAGAGTGCACATGCACGCTGAAAAGTCTCGCCTTCTTTACTAACTATTGATTTTATGTTGATAGTTCTAAATATAAAGCTTTACTACAACTATAAACTTAACATGACAGTGGCGGATCATATGACCTTGACCTCATTTTAATGGATCATGTCCAAGAAAATGAGGTCAAGGTCATATGACCAAAACGAGCAATACATATACACCTTACAATCATTCAATACACTAAATATAGTTGACCTATTGCTTGTATTTTCTAAGAAACAGACTAAACCAAGAAAACTAAACATTGACAAATGAACCATCAAAATGAAGTCATGGTCAGATGAACCATGCCAGGCAGACATGTACAGCTTACAATTCTTCCATACAACAAATATAGTTGACCTATTGCTTATAGTTTAAGTAACCAAAACAGACCAAAACACAAAAACTTAACACTGAGCAATGAACCGTGAAAATGAGGTCAAGGTCAAATAAAACTTGCGAGACTGACATGTACATCATAAGATATTTCCATACACCAAATATAGTTGAACTATTGCATATAATATTAGAAAAAAGAACAATACTCAAAAACTTAACTTTGATCACTGAACCAAGGAAATGGGGTCAAGGTCAGATGATACCTATCAGTTGGAAATGTACACCTTACAATCATTCCATACACCAAATATAGTAGACCTATTGCATACAGTATAACAAAAACAGACCAAAACACAAAAACTTAACTATAACCACTGAACCATGAAAATGAGGTCAAGCTCAGATGAAACCTGCCAGTTGGACATGTACACCTGACAATCCTTCCATACACCAAAAATACTAGACCTACTGCTTATAGTATCTGAAATGTAGACTTGACAACCAAAACTTAACCTTTTTCACTGATCCATGAAATGATATCGAGGTCCAGTGAAAACTGTTTGCTGGGCATGAGGACCTTGCAAGGTACGCACATACTAAATATAGTTACCCAATTAATCATAAAAAGAGAGAAATTAAAGTTACAAAAAATCTTAACTTTTTTTCAAGTAGTCACTGAACCATGAAAATGAGGTCAAGGACAATGAACATGTGACAGACGGAAACTTCCTAACGTAAGGCATCTATATACAAAGCATGTATCATTCGGGTCTTCCACCTTCTAAGATATAAAGCTTTTAAGAGGTGAACTAACGCCGCCGCCGCCGCAGCCGGATCACTATCATTATGTCGAGCTTTCTGCGACGAATGTCGCATGCTCGACAAAAACAAGAATGTGTCCACAGTACACGTTTCCCCACTCGCCCTATCATTTTTTATGTTCAGTTGACCGTGACATTGGGGTAAAAACTCTAATTTGGCATTAAAATTAGAAAGAACATATCATAGGAAACATATGTACTAAGTTTCAAGTTGATTGGACTTCAACTTCATCAAAAATTAACTTGACCAAATAATTTAACCTGATGCGGGACAGACGGGCGAACGAGCGGAGGAAGCATAGAACGGAAAACGTAATGCCCATCTACTATCGTGGGTAGGGCATAAAAATTTAATCATAATTTTCTGTCGATATGCACATCGACTTAGCATGTCCTAACTATTTAAAAAATTTCATGAAACTCTGTCGTGTACTTTCAGTAAGTTGTGATGACAAACTGTTGTAGGAGTATATTAAGGCCAAATTTCTCATAACTAATAGAAAATCAATGAATCGATAATTTCATAATTTCCTGTCGATATTATCTACAAAGATTTATAAATTCTGTTATGTGGTTTCAGGGGAGTTGAGATAACGAGAACAGGACAGACAGACTGATGGGTCAAAAACATTGTACCCTTAGGAACTTTGTTTGGTTTGGTATAATAAAGGGTCTGCTAAATAATGTAAGGCTGAGATCAATTAGTCAATTGGTCACACCAGTTTTTGGTGAAGTTCGTTTTGCTCAGTCTTTAGTGTTCTTTGTTGTGTTTTGCATACTGTTGATTGACTTTTAATCTTTTTCTTTTTTGCCGTGGTTTTGTCAGTTTATTATTGACTTATCAGTTTGAATGAGCCTTTGTTATCTTTCGCCTCTCTCTTCGATCAATTTGATTGGGAGTTAGGACATACTAATTTAGGCCCAAACTTGTCTCTGATTGTTCAGTGATTATTGCAGATGTAAATCATACTAGCCTTTACAAGGTTCTATATGGGTATGTTTTTGCTCATTGTTGAAGGCTGTATGGTTGCATATAACTGCTTACATCCACTTCATTTGAACTTGAGTGGATAGGTGTCTCATTGGCAATAATATCACATCTCCTTATTTTAGCAGTATTGTATTAGTACTGCTACTAATCTGGCTACTTCCTGTTTATGAGGCCGGTGCCTTAGACAAGAATTGAAACAACAGATCTAATCTTTCAAAAACCAAAGACTAACTTTACTAGGAGCAGCAGTTAGTTGTCATAGATACTCATGTATAAATATGCAAAAAAAAACATCTGCCACTTTTATAAAAGGGACTACACATAGTTTTTGAAAGGGTATAATCGGTTTGTGCCGAAAAAACTTTCTTTTGTCCCGAAACTCATTTGTGCTAAATGGTAATCTCCATCCACATTTTCGTGTTGCTTAGTCTTTAGTTTTCTATGTTGTGTCTTGTGTACTATTATTTGTCTGTTTGTCTTTTTCTTTTGATAGCCATGGCGTTGTCAGTTTATTTTTGATCTATGAGTTTGACTGTCCCTCTGGTATCTTTCGCCCCTCTCTTATGACTGGCAGTTCCCTTTGCAATAAGGCTGATTTTTGTAGTTTTTATCAACAGCTTGCACTTTTCTAAATTATATTTGCTTCTTAAGACTGACCTAAACTGCTTTTTAACAGTGTAATTTGATTAAGGTAGTGTTTATCAAACAACTGTTGGAAATATTTTGGACAACCCTCTTATTTACAATATTATTTGATTAACACCTAGTGATATTTGATGGTATCTTGCATAACATTAATAAAGTCTTTTTTAACAGGCAACTTGAATTTATTGGCCCCTTATTTATGTACATCTATAGCACATGCATGTACTGCTGATCTGCATATATAATAGCAATATATTCTTATGTTTGCAATCACCCCTTATTTCTTCACTCCATTTTATAAGATAACAATCTTTTTTATTCCGTATTTTATTGTTTTTTTTAAAATGTATCATTATTTTGACATAAAGACAAAATGAAGCACAGTGAAAAAAGTCTACTCTGTCCTGTAAAGTTTTAGATGTTTTTGTCGTTCAATCTTTGACACTTGTATGGAAACACTAAATCTTGATTACCTACAACAGAAATATTATCACTTTTAATAAATAAGTCCAATTCAGTTGCTGCAATTAACATACATGTAATAAGGAAAATGACAAAATTCAATAGAAAAGATCAGATCTCCACGTGAAGAATATTCAAAAATATATCAAACATAAAAGCCAAGAACAGTAAGTTTTATTTGCCATTTAAGGACAAATAGAACCATTCCACCATTTGAAGGGAAAAAAACGAAATGTACAGATTACATAAAATTTCAATGCAGAAATACAATTTATGTGCAACACTTTTCATTTAAATAAATAAATTCTACACACAGTATTTGTCTATACCTACCGTCGGTGGTTACCATACAATAAAGTACTCCTATACAATGTCTATATACAGTATTTGTCTATACCTACCGTCGGTGGTTACCATAAAATACAAGACTCCTATACACAGTCTATATATACAGTATTTGTCCATACCTACCGTCGTTGGTTACCATACAATAATATAGTACTCCTATACACAGTCTATATACAGTATTTGTCTAAAATACAAGACTCCTTTACAAAGTCTATATACAGTATTTGTCCATACTTACCGCCGGTGGTTACCATACAATACAGTACTCCTATACACAGTCTATATATACAGTATTTGTCCATACCTACCGTCGTTGGTTACCATACAATAATATAGTACTCCTATACACAGTCTATATACAGTATTTGTCTATACCTACCGTCGATGGTTACCATACCATATAGTACTCTTATATACCGTATATCAACAGTATTTGTCTATACCTACCGTCGATGGTTACCATACAATACAGTACTCCTTTACACAGTCTATATACAGTATTTGTTCATACCTACCGTCGGTGGTCACCATACAATACAGTACTCCTATACATAGTCTATATATACAGTATTTGTCCATACCTACCGTCGGTGGTTAACATACAATACAGTGCTCCATTACACAGTCTATCAGCAGTATATGTCTATACCTACCGTCGGTGGTAAACATACAATATAGTACTCATTTGCACTATCTATCAACAGTATTTTTCTATACCTACCGTCGGTGGTTAACATACAATATAGTACTCCTATATACCGTATATCAACAGTATTTGTCTATACCTACCATCAGTGGTTAACATACAATACAGTGCTCCATTACACAGTCTATCAACAGTATTTTTCTATACCTACCGTCGGTGGTTAACATACCATATAGTACTCTTATATACCGTCTATCAACAGTATATGTCTATACCTACCGTCGGTGGTTAACATACAATACAGTACTCCTATATACCGTCTATCAACAGTATATGTCTATACCTACCATCAGTGGTTAACATACAATACAGTGCTCCATTACACAGTCTATCAACAGTATTTTTCTATACCTACCGTCGGTGGTTAACATACAATATAGTACTCCTATATACCGTATATCAACAGTAAATCTATACCTACCGTCGGTGGTTAACATACAATACAGTGCTCCATTACACAGTCTATCAGCAGTATATGTCTATACCTACCGTCGGTGGTTAACATACAATATAGTACTCATATGTACTATCTATCAACAGTATTTGTCTATACCTACCGTCGGTGGTTAACATACAATATAGTACTCCTATATACCGTATATCAACAGTATTTGTCTATACCTACCGTCGGTGGTTACCATACAATACAGTACTCCTTTACACAGTCTATATACAGTATTTGTCCATACTTACCGTCGGTGGTTACCATACAATACAGTACTCCTATACACAGTCTATATACAGTATTTGTCCATAGTTACCGTCGGTGGTTACCATACAATACAGTTCTCCTATACACAGTCTATATACAGTATTTGTCCATACTTACCGTCGGTGGTTAACATACCATATAGTACTCTTATATACCGTATATCAACAGTATTTGTCTATACCTACCTTCGGTGGTTAACATACAATACAGTGCTCCATTACACAGTCTATCAACAGTATTTTTCTATATCTACCGTCGGTGGTTAACATACCATATAGTAATCTAATATACCGTCTATCAACAATATATGTCTATACCTACCGTCGGTGGTTAACATACCATATAGTACTCTTATATACCGTCTATCAACAGTATATGTCTATACCTACCGTTGGTGGTTAACATACAATACAGTACTATATACCGTCTATCAACAGTATATGTCTATACCTACCATCGGTAGTTAACATACAATAGAGTACTCCTATATATACCGTATATCAACAGTATTTGTCTATACCTACCGTCGGTGGTTAACATACCATATAGTACTCTTATATACCGTCTATCAACAGTATATGTCTATACCTACCGTCGGTAGTTAACATACAATATAGTACTCCTATATACCGTATATTAACAGTATTTGTCTATACCTACCTTCGGTGGTTACCATACAATACAGTACTTCTATACACAATCTATTTACAGTATTTGTCCATACTTACCGTCAGTGGTTATCATACATTACAGTTCTCCTTTACACAGTCTATATATACAGTATTTTTCCATACCTACCGTCGTTGGATACCATACAATATGGTACTCCTATACACAGTCTATATACAGTATTTGTCTATACCTACCGTCGGTGGTTACAACACAATACAGTACTCCTTTACACAGTCTATATACAGTATTTGTCCATACTTACCGTCGGTGGTTACCATACAATACAGTACTCCTTTACACAGTCTATATACAGTATTTGTACATACCTACCGTCGGTGGTTAACATACAACACAGTACTCCTTTACACAGTCTATATACAGTATTTGTCCATACCTACAGTCGGTGGTTACCATACAATACAGTACTCCTTTACACAGTCTATATACAGTATTTGTCCATACCTACCGTCGGTGGTTACCATACAATACAATACTCCTTTACACAGTCTATATACAGTATTTGTCCATACTTACCGTCAGTGGTTACCATACAATACAGTTCTCCTATACACAGTCTATATATACAGTATTTGTCCATACCTACCGTCGTTGGATACCATACAATATGGTACTCCTATACACAGTCTATATACAGTATTTGTCTATACCTACCGTCGGTGGTTACAACACAATACAGTACTCCTTTACACAGTCAATATACAGTATTTGTCCATACCTACCGTCGGTGGTTACCAT
Source organism: Mytilus californianus (assembly GCF_021869535.1). NCBI lineage: Eukaryota > Metazoa > Mollusca > Bivalvia > Mytilida > Mytilidae > Mytilus > Mytilus californianus. Next base: position 23,243 of record NW_026262583.1, read on the forward strand.
ACAATACAGTACTCCTTTACACAGTCTATATACAGTATTTGTCCATAGTTACCGTTGGTGGTTAACATACAATACAGTACTCCTATACACAGTCTATATACAGTATTTGTCCATACCTACAGTCGGTGGTCACATACAATACATTACTCCTACACACAGTCTTTATACAGTATTTGTCCATACCTACAGTCGGTGGTTACCATACAATACATTACTCCTACACACAGTCTATATACAGTATTTGTCCATACCTACCGTTGGTGGTTAACATACAATACAGTACTCCTATACACAGTCTATATACAGTATTTGTCCATACCTACAGTCGGTGGTTACCATACAATACATTACTCCTACACACAGTCTTTATACAGTATTTGTCCATACCTACAGTCGGTGGTTACCATACAATACATTACTCCTACACACAGTCTATATACAGTATTTGTCCATACCTACCGTTGATGGTTACCATACAATACAGTACGCTTACACACAAGTCTATATACAGTATTTGTCCATACCTACCTTTGATGGTTACCATACAATACAGTACTCTTACACACAGTCTATATATAGTATTTGTCCATACCTACCGTTGGTGGTTACCATACAATACAGTACTTCTATACACAGTCTATATACAGTATTTGTCCATACCTACCGTCGGTGGTTACCATACAATACAGTACTCCTATACACAGTCTATATACAGTATTTGTCCATACCTACCGTCGGTGGTTACCATACAATACAGTACTCCTATACAGAGTCTTTATACAGTATTTGTCCATACCTACCGTCGGTGGTTACCATACAATACAGTACTCCTATACACACTCTATATACAGTATTTGTCCATACTTACCGTCGGTGGTTACCATACAATACATTACTCCTACACACAGTCTATATACAGTATTTGTCCATACCTACCGTTGATGGTTACCATTCAATACAGTACGCTTACACACAAGTCTATATACAGTATTTGTCCATACCTACCTTTGATGGTTACCATACAATACAGTACTCTTACACACATTCTATATACAGTATTTGTCTATGCTTACTGTCGATGGTTACCATACAATACAGTTCTCCTATACACAGTCTATATACAGTATTTATCCATACCTACTGTCGGTGGTTACCATACAATACAGTACTCCTATACACAGTCTATATACAGTATTTGTCCATACCTACCGTCGGTGGTTACCATACAATACAGTACTCCTATACAGAGTCTTTATACAGTATTTGTCCATACCTACCGTCGGTGGTTACCATACAATACAGTACTCCTATACACACTCTATATACAGTATTTGTCCATACTTACCGTCGGTGGTTACCATACAATACTGTTAGAGTATTAGGAGTAAATCATATATGTATGATAAGTAACAAAACTATTTTACGCAACAAATGGTATGAATGAATATTGTATTATTACTTAAAATATTATCATTTTACCCAGTGAATTTTTATTTGGTCTTGATTAGATTTCATTGATAAATTTATCAGGACTGGGTTGAAACTAACCTTCAGATTTTGAAGGCTGTATCAGGTACCAGGATTGTAGTATAAAATTTTACTGCCTGTTAACCATGAGTTAATCAATTTTATAAATCAACAAGCTATCAGCTTTACAGGCTAGGTAAAATTGTTCAACGATTGTTTCATTGTTCTTTTTAATAACAAAAAAAATACCTGTTTCAGTAGACTGAAAATAATATTATTTTATAAAGGAAGATGCATTTAGATCAAATTGTGACATGAAAATGTCAAGATTCATTCCAAATTATGGACAAATGATAAAGCTATTAATAAAACCAAGTCATAACCATTGCCTTTCTCTTTTCTATTTACATTATTTATGACTAGGTAATACTGATTACTTTTTCAACTATTTTCATACTCTTTTGTTTCCTCTACTTTTCTATCAAGGACATAATTGTTTATTGCAAACTAAACATCTGCATATTTAAACTATTCCTGACTATACTCTACCTCAAATTCTGGAAACTGCAAAATTTTTCTTATCATGCTTATGGCATGAATGGTAGCTGAACAATTTCTATTTTTTGGTAATCTGGATTAGTCTTTTGCCACTGTTCTGACTATTCTGGGGCTACGTAAAAAAAAACATGACAGAATTATTAAAATTATTTGTGTATAATGTTTGTGTAGTCATGTTCTTAAAAGGACAAAAAATATTTTTAGTTTACAAATAAATAATTGTGATTTTAATATCTTAATATTATAAAAGAAAAGATTCAATTTATATTTTAATTAAAACATGAATTAGCACATATAAATCAACCTTTTACTCAGATTTAAATCTATCATCAGTTATTATAATTACTACATGTAGCTATAACTATCATCATCTAATTTTACAAGACAGTATTTATTTTGGTGGCACATCCTGCACAATAAGTATGATATGCCTTAGGTGTCATTTTGATGCAATCACATTGCAGGTGGTTAATGTCTTAGGTTTTATTGATGAATAAATTACAGTTTAGGCTGACCTGAGGTCAATAGGCATAAACAATGACGAATGTCATCAAACTATCAGATTTTACTGTAATATAATGATATTGTGACATTTATGGGAAAGAGCATAGGAGTTGGTCATATTGGTCAATAAATTTGAAAGTTTATAACTATGTTAATATTAATTACATAATAATTAAAATACCTAAAAAATCATTTCAAAGATTGCTCTTAAAACAATTTTTAGATCAGAGCATGTCTGCAATATATTCAGGGGTAATTCAAATAATTATGACTTCTTAAAAGGTTATGTTATGGTTTTTTTTCTGCAGTAGGAATACTTCAAAGCCAAAAAAACACATAAAATAGGGTTTCAAGACGTCATTATGATAATAATTTGAACTAATTTGGGATAACAATACATTTAACTTCCTTTGATGTCCGGGGGCGGTGGGGGCTTCCTTTGATGTCCGGGGGGGGGGGGGGGGGGGGGGGGGGGTACGTTTTGACAATTAATGATTCTTGAAATTACCAATAATTATTTCTTTTTGACTATTGTTACTTTGTGCAGCGAGCGCGATGGCCGATGTGTGGTTCTCGAGTTATTTTTTAAAAAGGGGGAGTGTTTGTTACCTATATCAAATTTACCCAGTTTTGATTCAAGAAAGAATTACAATCTAACCATAAGCTCCAAGGTTCCTGCTTTTCTGAGCAGAACAAAACACGAGACATTCTCGTCTCTAATATAAACAATAGTTAACTCATTTCTTCTTACAGGTTACTTTAATCAGCTGTTTATCTGTTTACCATGTTTAAACTGGTCCGCCCTTCCATCGTAGTACAGGAGGCTCAGTGCAGCGATAAATAAACACAACAGGGGTCCAGTTTATTTACGGGTAACGTCTGTAAACCAAGAACAATATAAAACATTGTCGACAGTCCCTCAATTCTGTATACTTTTCTTATCTTCATACTAAAGAGCTCCAAAAGTGGGCGTGCATAGTTGCACTGGGCGTGTCTAAAAACCGACCGTCGGTAGTTAACGTCTCTCGCTGGTTAACTTTAAGTGCCGATGGTTCAACATGTGTTGTTGAAATTGCAGATTTTTCAACTTTTTGAGACAGGGCCATTCGTGTCGTTTTGACACATCTAGTCTTTTTTTGCAACATGTTTTTTTATCAACACAACCAAAACACTTCAAAATTAAATATACACTTTTGACATTCATAATGATTATCAATTATTTTCAAATTTACATTAAATAATTAAATAACTTTAGTATAAGTAAATAGAAATGTATGAAATTTGAACACAAGGTTAATAACCACACAAGAAAGGTTGGGGTTTTAAGGGAGGCAAAAAGGGGCCCAAAAAAAAAACATTTTTCTAGTTTCCAGACAATAACTTGTGGAACATTGTATGGATCTCTCTGAAATTATACCACGATTTTCCATTCCTCAAAAGGATGGTTAGGGTTGGCTTTTGAGGGTTATAGCTTAAACCAATTAGGAATTAGGGGCAAAAAAGGGGGAAAACAATGATTTCCTGTTTGATGGACTATTACTTATTAAGTACATGAATGTTACGTTTGAATTACATACCTTACACTACTTTTAAATCATGTATAACGAAATGTATTGTCTTGAGGTGATTTGCTGCCAATTTGTTTTTAGAAAAAAGTAAAATCACAAAAATGCTAAACTCTGAGAAAAATTCAAAACGGAAAGTCCCTAATCAAATGGTAAAATCAAAAGCTCAAACACATGAAATGAATGGATAACAACTATCATATTCTGACTTGGTACAGGCACTTTCTTATGTAGAAAATGGTGGATTGAGCCTGCTTTTATAACTAGCTAAACCTCTCACTTGTATGACAGTCACATCAAATTCCATTATATTGACAACGATGTGTGAACAAATCAAACAGACATAACAGGTGAAAATGTCAAAAATACAGCCATCAAGAGAGAACTAACTGTTTTATAAAAAAGAATTTTTAAGGATGTATTTAAATGGGTAATTATGGTTGCAAATTCTATTTTGAATTTTAAATTTTAAATTTTAGATTACAGAAATTTCAGAAATTAAAAAGACATTTTTTTTAAATATAATTTATTTTTGTCAAAAAAAAAGGGGAGGTGTCAATAAACAACAGCATAATAGTGTATTGCACAAGAGCAAAAAAAAAAAAATGAGGGGTCAATATGCAACAGCATAGTGTATTGCACAAAAGCAAAGCTTAAGGGGTGTATTTTTTTGGGTAGGCCGGGGTCAATTCGCATGCATAGTGTATTGCATATAAGCCAAAAAAAAATAATATAAATTGAAACATATAACCAATTCTAAGTTCCTTGACTACAGTTATTCTCTGTCAGAATCCTATTATGTGTCAAATATTTAATTACAATCCATATTCAGACCCAAGCGCGAATATTGTGTCCATTTTTGCCCCAACTGTTCATGGTAGGACCTCCGCGGTCGTATCTAGCTGCGCTCGGCGAAGCAATTTATTATCTTCGAAATGTTTTGTAGGAATTCTGCTTCACAGAAATACAAAACAAGTCGGTCATTAGAGATGACCAATAAGTACCCATAAGTGAGACTATAAAACATAACAAGGTTGAGAAAAATAAAATTTGGTACATTATAAACCTATAATAATGTAAGCTCTGTACAGCTTTATACCAACGAACAAATAAAAGGCGTATACAATTCATGTAAACAATTTAAGACATGCAAATAAAATAAAATGCATATCAATGTGAAAGCATTATTAAGTGAAACAAGATGTCACAGTGCTCATGATAGCAACACTGAAAAAAGCACAGTTAAATTGAGCGCAGAGCCGGAACATAAAAGTAAAAACAAAGCAAAGGAGAAAAATATAAAGTACCGATGATAAAAGTATGTATGCAGTACCAGTGCAGATCCAGAAATTTTGATAAAGGGGGTGGTAGTGGCCAAGAGGGGTCCCACTCCAGTCATGCTTCACTGATCCCTAAATAACTTAGTTAGTCAAACGAATTTTCTAACAAAGGGACCGGGACCCCTGTCCCCCACTTAATACGCCTCTGAGTACAAGTCATATTTTATGTCCATTATAGAATGACACGATTTCCCCGCTATAAATAACATTATCTTTAGTTTAGAATAAACAGTGTTTTCACAAGGTTCAGTTACATTTTTCTTTTAAATAATCATAACAGATATAAGTTTTAAGAATGTTCTAATTTACGAAAACAGGTTTGATATTTGAATGTTAAATAAAACTGTTATTATAATAGTTTCCCAAAATAAAACCTTCCTCATTCAAAATATCTCTGACCATTGGCTATCGAACGGAGCAACTGGAGTACTTCTGTTTATTAAACAAAACCAACCGGAAGTTAGGTTGTTGTCGTGACTTTTCTACCAAACTCATCCAAAGTGCAATATTGTTGTGTGATTTTACTTTATTCACGTGCTTTAGATAGATGACAACACAAATTACTATCAAGATAGATAAACAGAAGCTAAATTTTATTTACAATTGAAGTATCCAAATATTGTATGCTTTGTCATTACATAATTCAACCGACTAGATCTACAACAACCTATTCTCGGGAACCAGGTTCTGTAACCAACATCCTACAGACACTTGGCTGGCCAACACTAGCAACACGCAGATAAGGAGCCAGGCTCATACTCCTATATAAGATCCTGCATGGAGAAGTATCAGTCATTATCCCAGATTACATCAGGAGACCAACTGTAACAACCAGACATATCCAACTATAGCAGTCATCACGCGGAGCGTCTTTTTACCACAGAACACCACAGAATACCACAGAACACCTAAAATATACCACAGAACTACACAAATTACAATAAAACTACTGAAATATACCACAGAACATTAAATTACTTTATAAAACGCAAATCTAATAATTCATAATTATATTATTTCTTAAATTCGGTTACACCAATGACATGACGATTGACTGGATGAGATAAAAATGATCATGACTTTTTTGTTATTTGGCATATTTTTTACATTTGGAGACCTTTGAGACACTAATTAAACTAATGAATTGTAATAATGAAAATATAAAAAAAAAACATTTAAAAAAATAGTTTAGAGCAAAACAATTACCACACGGTTTTCACAGTCACATTTTAATCTTGAATCTTTATTATTAAAAAAATTGTATTCTTGAAATTAAATGACAATAATTTGAACAGGAAGACTGCTATGAACATTCTATTTAATATAATATATATATATATCATTAATAATGGAATATTTACAAAATTCTTCATTGTTTGGATTTAAGTTGCCACCTGATTTTATAAGGTAATTCAATTAAATGTATTTGATGTCTCCGGTCTGAAACCTTGAATGACATGTTAATTGGCTTGATTGGTGATTACGACAAGTGTCAAAATTGGTTAATCTAATTAAATTTTGATACTTAAATTGTGTCTGTGAACTTTCTAAGGTCAACATTAATTTTGGACTCAAAAATTTAGAATCTATATGTAAATGCTACATATTGCGATATAAAGTTTCAGTTCAACGATCTCTAAATGCATATAAAATTTGGTAAAAATCCGAAACATTGTCAAATGATTGGAGAAGATACACACAAAACATAAGAATCCAATAAACAGTCATCGGACTAGAACTTTTGACAATTAAAAAGACACACTTATAATATGTTATAAGTCAACTCAAATATTACTGTCCTACAACAACTTCAGATATCTTTTTGAAAGTGTTTGGTAGCCCTTAGCACAGGATTGTTTTATATATAACTCTAATCAGGAACATATATATATGTTAGATATACTGTTCCCAGCTCTAATGGAAAAAACTTTGATGTACAAGCATTATACCCAAGTTTAAATGATTGTTTGAAACAACTCTAGATATCAGCTTAACAAATTACTTTAATCACTTTAATAAAGTTTAATTATTTGTTGGCAACAACTTTAAATAAATGTCACATTAACCATTTTGATTATTTATTGTAACAACTCTTAACATAAAAATTAATAAAAAAGTGACAAAAAAAAAAACAACTGATAAACAAAATAAATTTAACAAATAATTACGTAATGCATCTAAATATTTTTCAAAAATGAATTAAAAATTACAAAAAAGATTAAAATGTATTTAAAATATAAATTATCTTTGTATATTATGATTTTAATTGCTAGGGGTTTTCGGTATGATCCCAATTATTGGCCATTCAGTTGGGGGCGTACGATAGTGAGTCGATCCTAAATAGAAAAATTAAATTTTATTTGAATAATAAATGTCAAATTATAAAAAGAATGAACAATAACATGATAATAATGTCTGATGTATTAATATTTCGAAGTTCTGTGGTAAATTTTGGGTGTTCTGTGGTATTCTGTGGTATTCTGTGGTGTTCTGTGGTAAAAAGACGCTCCCGTCATCACGTGACATTGGCGACGTCACACATCACCCGTATCATGCCCAAGTAAAATGTATAGAAATGCACAGGGGCTTTCAGGAATCGATAAAATAAATTACTTTAAGTTCATGATAAAAAAAGTGTGGAAATATATAGTAATTCCTCATATATTTAGAAATATATTTATGCCTTTTGGAAAAGTTAAAATTTTGGTCTTCTCCCTTCCAAATGCTTTTGAAAATTTGTCTTATTGCCTCGATAATTCACACTGTTAAATCATCCAACTCCGATAAATATTGGATTTTCTGTCGTGTTAAACCTAAAATTGCGATTTAAACAAAACAGATGGAAAAATTGTGGAAATATGTGCTTATTACTATATTCATAAATATTTGAAATATCGTACAAGCAATAGTTTAATTTTTTATTACGTCCCTTCCAAATTGATTTGAAAATAAGCTATTTTCAGAAAATCGGGTATTATTTTTCAAGATGGCGACCACATTGACAGCGTGGCCCGACTTGGTAAAAATATATTTTGTAAGATTGTTACAATGAAAATCAAATAACTGTTGGATGCTCGCGTTTTCAGTCAGTCTTACCTTAAAGCAGCATAGAATCAAACATTGGTTCCTTTTGATAAAGCTGATACATGCTGTTGTTTTTTTATAAAAATTTTAAAAAATGGCGACCAAATAATTTTCAAACGTAGACGATGTTCGACACTTATTTTGTCCATGCAAATAATTCAATTTAATTTCACTGTTTATATTGCAATTAAATATGACACGTTATTGTCACTATAATGATAGCCAAGGACATAGCTAGACTAAGGAGATATTAAGTCATAACATCAACGTAATCAAAGAAAACAAACATGGCACCTAATCACGATGTAAGTTTTGACAATACCTATGTAGATGTATGTTTTGACAATACCTATGTTGATTAGTGTTGTCAGATTCTCAATGAAATTCATTACGATATCATTTTATATTTATGAAAGAAGACCTCGAATGGATATTAACCGAGGTGAAATAACTATATTTTTCAATTTTCTTTAAACCATTCATCGGGTAACTAGTAAATTTTACATAATCCTAATTAAACCAGTAACATGCAGAGTTATCGAACGTAATTATGACTGGAATAGTTGCATATGCAATACCACAGGCACAGAGACAGGTTTTCCAGAGTCAGCACTTCAACGGATGCCTATAAATACAGTTTCATCACCAGAACAAATTTTTGACTGGAACCAATTACCTGAAAGTGCCATCCAAGCCCCCACAACAGACGCCTTCCGGGTCTGTGTGTGGCAGTTCCTGGCGTAACTATTGATACCTGATTTTAACCCTGTACAGTTGTTGCAAACTCACATAGTTTTATTTGATTTTGTTCCTGTAAATACACAAGTTTTTGTTTATTTTTAACTTGGCATGTACTGGTTGACACAACCGCACAGTATATCTGTGTTATGGAAATTTCAACTGCAGATTAACCACAAAATATAGAAGAAGAAGTACAATAAACACTAGACAACAGGAATGACAGGATATATCTTCTGGGGGGTAAATGGTTAAAACTAGATATGAACAGATTAACTTACTCATGTTCTATTATATACTGGTAAAGTACTAGGGTATCAGGTTGTTCTGGCCCAAAATCAATCTGGCCCCAAAACAATCTGGTTAATTACACTGTGACCAATATTTACGACGGAAGCTCGATCAAATGTCGAAAGCCCATTTATGGTATTCAACAGCTCATTGGTCAGAGTTCTAGTCAAATCAGTATCCGGTCAAATCGGCACCCGGTATAGTCAAATCAGCACCTAGTCAAATTGGCACCTAGTTAAATGGCACCTGATGTAGTCTTTAGGCACACATGATAAATATATTTAACCCGCAAAAATTTTTTTTGGATTGTATAATGGTATGATGTCGTCATCTGCGTTGTCCGATGACACATTTGGTTTCGAGACAATAACTTTAGTTTATATGAATGGATCTCTTTGAAATTTAATAAGAAGGTTCAATACCACAAAAGAAAGGTTGGGATTGATTTTGGGGTTGATGGTCCTACCGGTTAATTAATAATAGGCCCAAAAAAGCCCCAAAACAAGCGTTTTTCTACTTTCAGGATAATAACTTGTGTATAAGTATTTCAATTGCTCTGAAATTGTACCATAATGTTTAATACCACAAGTAAAAGGTTTGGATTCATTTTGCGGTCTAGGGTGTCAACAGTTAAGAATTAAGGGCCCAAAAGGGGCCAAAAACAAGCATTTTTGTAGTTTCTGGACAATAACTTGTGTGTAAGTGTATAGATCTCTCTTATATTGTACCACAAAGTTCCATATCACAAAAGGAAGACTTAGATTAAGTTTGGGCATTATTGTCCCATTCATGCAAGAATTAGGGGCCATAAAAGGGCCAAAAACAAGCATTTTTCTAGTTTACAGTCAATAACTTGTGTTTAAGTGTACAAATCTCTCTGAAATTATACCACAAGTTTCCATACTACAAAGGGATAGTTATTGGGGGTTATGGCTTAAATCATTTAGCAATTAGGGGCCAAAAAAAGGGGGAAAACATGTGTTTTTCTGGTTAAAGGACATTTTAGACAATTTAAAAGCTGTGTTAGGGAGGTAATCCAATTCAGATTTAAAGAATACTGTTATATATATGTTTGATTACCTCCCTTACACTGTTTGAAAATTATGTATTAAGAAATGATGATTGTCTTGAGATGATAAGCTGTAATTTTTTTTTTAGAAGTAATACTATTCATTTATATTAATTTTAACCATGATTATGTCATTTTATATTTTTATATTTTATGATGTATTTATTAAATGAGTAGTTATTGTCAAAAACTCCATAAGAAATTTGAATTATTGTTAAAAACTCCATAAGAAATTTGAATTGAGATTATTATTGGAAGAAGGGAAAAGAGAAGATGAAAAAAAAGGGGGGGGGGGGGGGTTAGGGGGTACTATTTTTCTCATTTCAGATTTCTTTAAATATTTTTTTTTTAGGGGATTAATATTCAACAGCATAGTGTATTACTCAAAAGCAAATAAATTTTTTAAGTTCATTAGACTACCAGAAACCTATGCTGTGTCAACTATTTAATCACAATCCAAATTCAGAGCTGTATCAAGCTTGAATGTTGTGTCCATACTTGTCCCAACTGTTCAGGGTTCGACCTTTGCAGTCGTATAAAGCTGCACCCTGCGGAGAATCTGGTTACTTTATTGTCGAGCCTTCGACTTTTGTCGAAAAAGCGAGACATAGCGATCCTACATTCCGTCAGCGGCGTCGTCGTTGTCGTCGTCGTCGGCGGCGTCCACAAATATTCACTCTGTGGTTAAAGTTTTTGAAATTTTAATAACTTTCTTAAACTACCCTGGATTTCTACCAAACTTGGACAGAAGCTTGTTTAGGGGACGACCATTTGATATTCTGGGGGGTGGGGGTGGGGGGTTTGGTGGGGGGGGGGGGCAGGAGGATTTTGAAAATAAATAACTCAGCCTTGATAATCACAAAAATAAATGGTTTGTTCTGTGGTAGTTTGAAAATAAATTACCTGACTTGCAATGTATTGAAAATAAATAACTCAGCAGGTCTAATCGAAAGTATGAGATGGCACCAGATTCTTCATGAATTCATCTTTTTTCCAAAAAAAAAATCGGGAAACACTTCCCATATCTTTTAATAATAAAAGTATAAATATTATTTAGATATACTTGAAATGTCAGAAAATTGGTTTCATTTAACTTGAGGTTAATTGTCTCAGGAACACTTACCTCACTTTTATTAAATCAGGGCCGTAACTACATTGAGACAAATGCCTCATGTAGGAAATTTCAAAACCAAACGCTTGTCTCCATATCAAATTGTGTTCACCGTGAGTGCCTTGCAAGAAGCAAGTTCTGTTCTCCCTCAGACATAGCCCCTGATTTTTTTGGGATCAATGTTTCTTATTTATTTGTCTTTTGTTCATTGATTGCCCTTCTGTATTCTGTTAGTGTTGCATTCATTTTGTAATTTAGTAATTTTATTATTAACTTGATGAGTTTAAAAAAACACAGCAGCCACAGAACTATGTGAATTACATTTTTGCTTTATCATGCATATTTGTCTTTTGATGTTGTTCCTAGAAACTTAAGACTTACACTGAATCTATAACGTGATTTTGCTTTGAGACCAAAATATTGTCATAAAATTATTAAACAGAACTTGCATTTTCGGTTTAAGAAAGGGTCTGGGGAACAACCAGAAGGCATGATTTTGCATCATTTGTTCTATAGCTTCTTGGGCCTTCAGCGGTTCCAAAACCCTTCCAAAAAAATTTTGCCTCGCTCCGCTCGGCGAAACATGGTGGCAATACTTTTAAAAGAGCCTTAGTTACAACCGAACTTTAATACTGTGTATGTATGCAATACATGTATATGCATTGGGGGATATAGAAGATTCATTTCTGCAGAGGATAATAATTAATTCTGATTAAATGGTACATAATGACTTGACTATACATGAATTATTTATAATAAACAAATAATTTAAAAATTGTATGTTTTCGAATATTATAAATATAGTTGTGAAAATAAATAATCAGTCCCTTGCTTTAATGAAAATGAAAAATCTTGCTTCAATAGTGCAGAAAATAGATAATCTGTCCTCTTAGTTTACAAAAATAAATAACCGATCCAAAACAAATCCTCCTGCCCCCCCCCCCCAGAATATCAAATGGTCGTCCCCTTATGATCATAAGATAATATTCAAAAGTAAATTTTGTAAAAAAAAAAATCCATTTTTTCCGTATTTTACTTATAAATGGACTTAGTTTTTCTGCCAGGAAACATTACATTCACTCTGTGGTTAAAGTTTTTGAAATTTTAATAACTTTCTTAAACTATCCTGGATTTGTACCAAACTTGGAAAGAAGCTTGTTTGTGATCATAAATAGTATCCAGAAGTAAATTTTGTAAAAAAAAAATCCATTTTTTTTCGTATTTTACTTATAAATGGACTTAGTTTTTCTGCCAGTTAACATTACATCCACTCTGTGGTTAAAGCTTGTTTATGATTAAAAGCTAGTATCTAAAAGGAAATTTTGTTAAAATTTTGTGACATTTTTTCCGTATTTTACTTATAAATGGACTTAGTTTTTCTTCCAGTTAACATTACATAACAGTCTGCAGTTTAAGTTTTTATTTTAAAACATTTATTAGATTCATAAACCATCCTGGATTTTTACCAAACTTGGACAGAAGCTACTTACAATCAAAAGATAGTATAGAGAGGAATATTTTTATTAATTTTTTTCCTCATTTTTGTTGAGCCTGTGATTAACAGCAGAAGTAGGCGAGACACTAGGTTCCGCGGAACCCTTACGAATTTTGTTTACATTAATATTTGACGATTTGAACAAATCAAAGGGGAAACCAGGCATTATCTTGCATAATATGAAAAAGAAGATGTGGTACGATTGCCAATGAGACAACGAGCCACAAGAGACCAAATGACACAGAAATTAACAGCTTACCATGATAAAAAGTTGAATAATGGAGATAAAGGGTATAATATATCAATGAGACAGCAACTTAATGACACAAAAAGTAAGAAGACATTTAAATATCAACACCAAAGCATCAAAGTCCATTTGGATTGTATCTAAAAACCACAGGGTTAAGATTTTAAATACCTGGTTAAACTGTTGTATAACATTTGAAATACTGTTAATACAGAAATTATTGTATGGTTTTTATATTGTGAATGACATGTTTTTTTTTACTGACCCTGGTTATCCATGAGGGTCTTGCATGGTCGTATATGTGAATAATGTATCTGGGTGGGTATCACCAGGTGTATATGTATACACAATATATTGTGAGATGAAGCATAGCCAGACAACTGCCAGGGGCGTAGCTAGGTATCCAATAAACTGTAGGCACAAATTGCGGCAGGGGGTCTGTGACCCCATAAGGCCCCTGGTAAGGGGTTCTGGGGGCATTGCCCTCCGATGGAAAATGGTTTTCAGCATTTAAGTTGCAAAATTTTGTGTACAAAAAAACATAAAAACGTCATTTTATCATGATAATATACATGAAAACAATGTCGAAAAAATAAACATAATTCTACAATTACATCTGACTGATGAATTAACCGGCAGTACAATCGGAAATATAAAAAAAAACAATATTTCCAATACGCATTGCCCAGCGTGGATCAGCGTAGCCCTTTATTAAGCAGCACAACCTGTTTCTGATTGAGTATAATTGATATATACGTCAATTGATAGTACATATTGACGATCCTTCATTAAAAAAAAAAATAGGCACGTAAACACTGAGACTACTACATAATAATACTAACTTTTGGAATACGACGCATCGACCATTCATATTTTGATTCTTAAACCTTCACCCTCCCCCGGCCACACAAACACATACACACACACAGTCAATACGTCATGCAGAAGTTCTGTTCTGTTCATACTACCGGTGTCTAACAAAATTCAAGAAATTCATATTTTCTTATATCCTGTACTGTAAAATCCCTACCTGCTTAGGAATTTGAATAATTATCGTCATTACATGTAGATCTGAGAGTACTCGAAGTTACTGAAAGCTTGTTGATTGATTGATTGATTGATTGATTGATTGATTGATTGATTGATTGATTGATTGATTGATTGATTGATCGATCGATTGATTGATTGATTGATTGATTGATTGATTGATTGACGTCCAGTGGCAAATAATTCATGCATGTTCAGGACTAAAACAGATAGAGGTCGTGCAGGATGAAGGTCTGGAAATTTGGAAATGCCATGCATTGGAAAATGAGGGTTTATTAAATAGGAACAGAAATTTGCCTTTCAGTAGACAACCTACTAACCCCTAAAAGAGTTGTTTCAAGTGTCTTAACGTGCAGAGAGCGTGGCATTTTTTATCTCTTCATTAGGCATCAGATTGAACTTAGGCCAACAACAACTAATTAAAAAAAATCATTTATCTAAGTTGAGGTTCATTCAAGTATTTGTTGATTGAAGTGAATGATCTGAACCAAAGTTCTAGTTTATAGTTTCTATATTAGGTGGAATATAATGACATACAGTTCCAATACGCCACTGATTCAATAAGGATGATAGACTAGTGTACGCATGACATTCAATAATAAAGAGTTTTGACGAATTCACATGCATCTAGCCATCTACAGATAACATTGTTTATTACTTTTTTTAATAAAAAAATTATTTGTGAAAAAATTATGTGTAGGCACATGCCTAAAGTGCCTAACGGCAGCTACGCCCCTGACTGCAGTAAATTATGTTTATTATATGCATTGAATTATAATTACTTTTTCATGTGATAGAAAAACTTTATAAAGTCATAAAGTAAAGATTATGTGAAATTATCTAATTGGTTTTTTCAGGAAAGTAACTAAAGTTAACTTTAAGTGCAGTATATCTGTGGACATTTTTTGTTCTGATAGTAATATTTTCTTTCTCTTTCACAATAGATGGATGGTAACTGAATCAATACAAATAGCCTCATTGAATTTGAAAAAGCTGCAAATGATATCTGAGTAACAAAAGATTGTTAGTGTGCAGTGTGCAGACAGTGGTTAAACAGAAGTTAACATTCTATTAGTTTTGGGATTTTACAATCATCTAGAGGAAATAATAGGAGAAAAAGGGACCTGTGTGGTAAAAACTTCCTAAAAGTCGTCCTTTATGTGTTCAACTTTTACTTTTGGGTAAGTGTATTATATATATGTTTATAGTTATAGAAAAGGCAACTTAAAAAGATATTATAATTTAAATGATTTACTGATTATTGGTTGCTTAGAATCATCCATTGGCAAATATTATATATGCATGTTCAGAACTAACTATATAAAGTATATAATTTGTAAATGTATAATATAAGACATAAGAGAAGATATAGATACATGTTAATTGAATAATCTCCCTTTGTTCTTTGTTCAAATTAAATTAAATTCTTCGTTCATTGTTTTCTGTATTCTGTTGCTAGTAAGATTTTATAACCATGCTAACAGGATAAAAGATCCTAATATAAAATTATTTCTAATTTTTCAGCTAACATTGATAGCTAACTTCAAATTACAAAAATATTCCGTTTCCTAACTTTTCTTTATCATGTTCTGTCAATTAATTAAATGTTCTTTAAAATTCAATAGTATTTTTATGCATGATAAATTCTATATTTCTTTTCCAGCTGACAGCCCGGTTAGCTTTCCTAGCATTAGGGTTATATATCAAGTTCCAGAAGCATACCTATATCAATCTGCTAGGGAACAGTACTTTCCCTTTGGCAACATACTTGCTACTAGGAACAGGAGCCTTTATTATCTTGTCAGGAATCATTAGTTGTTAACTGGGACATGTATAGAAAATAGATATTTTATGGTTATGGTGAGTTATTTCCCTTTGAACACATTGTCTACTTAGAATGTATACCAAAATTAAGTTTTTTAACTTTCACAAGCAAAGCCAACAATAAATTGAAAAAAAATCATTTCAGCTAATTCCAATTACATGTTATTTTACTTATGATTGTAATGGATATTATGTTGTATGGTCTGTTCGTCTGTCAGTCCAAATAGATTTTTAGGTTGTTTACATTGACGTTGTGGTCTTATCAACATGAAAATAAGGCCACATGATGTGAAATTACTATGGTATTAGGCCTATTCCACGGTTCACTAAACATTGAAATTATTACATTCTCAAGTTTAAAGTCATATGAAACGAGTGACTAATGAAAAATAATGTTTATCCAATTCTTGAACCAATAAAATTGAGATTAATGGAAATGGGGAATGTGTCAAAGAGACAACAACCCGACCATAGAGCAGACAACAGCCGAAGGCCACCAATGGGTCTTCAATGCAGCGAGAAACTCCCGCAACCGGAGGTGTCCTTCAGCTGGCCCCTAAACAAATATGTATACTAGTTCAGTGATAATGGACGTCATACTAAACTCCAAATTATACACAAGAAACTAAAATTAAAAATGATACAAGACTAACAAAGGCCAATGGCTCCTGACTTGGGACAGGCGCAATGCATGTTTATATCATAAACTTAGTCTTCTGTGCACGATTTTATCATTTTTTACGCAAAGATATCGTTTTTAAATTGTAAATTTTTTTTCTCTCTGTCTGTTATGATCTAACAAATATGGTAGCTCATTAATGGCCGTGTTTTGAAGCCGAAGTTTACCGATTGTTACTTTATAGTAAACTATCAACAAAAAAGGATGCAATCTATTGGCGATTTTATCATAAACATGCTGCTAATAAATGCCTCTTTAATAAGCTAGGTGCATTTTTCTATATTTTTTTTATCTTAGGAAATTACTATTGAAACATTGTTTATCTGTTATCTTGAAATTATCGTTTGAAAAGGATGTTTTTTTATAGAGATGACTTAAGCCAATCAGAAAGTCAGACTAGAGGTCACATGTCTGGCATTTCATTCTCCTGTCTCATATTCTAAAATGTTATGGATAATTAAAACATTGTTGTGATGTCATTCTATTGTTTTACCCGTTCTTTATTTCAGTGATTGGACTATCATTAACCTGTAAGAAACCATTATGTTACCTTTAGCTGTCCAATATTTTTAAGAATAGACCTCCTCTTTCTTAAAAATATTGGACAGCTAAAGGGTAGCATTACTGATTCTTACAGATAAATGATAGTTCAATCACTGAAAAAAAAACAAACTATTAATTACCCCAATTGTTTTCATCATGTAAACAAAAACAAAACCAAAGATCAAATGACAATTAAAAAAACATTTTATTAAAGTCACCTTCCAATACAATAATTTTGTCACTCATCAAAACGGTTTCTTGAGGAAAAAATCACTTTCAAATTGATTTTTGTCTCGCTTGACGGAGTCAAAAAGCGAGACATAGGTATGCTGTTTCCGTTGCGGCGTCAACAATGTATTAGTTTGTGATGCTGTCTAGTTTATGGTGAACCACTAGTGGTAAGTCAAAGATATTTGGTATGCAGTTGTATTGGTATTGGCACATCTCATTACCATGGAGATTATTTGGCCTCACCCCCTCAGTCATGGTCTATTGACTTTGAAACTTTGCTTAGTTTTCATGTATTAGTTTGTGATAAGGTCATTTTATGAGGAACCACTAGTGGTAAGTTAATGATTATTGGTATGCAGTTGTATAAGCATTGGCATATCTCATTTCCATGGAGATTATTTGGCCCTGCCCCCTCAGTCATGGTCTAATAACTTTGAAATTTTTGCTTAGTTTTCATGTATTAGTTTGTAATTAGGTCAGTTTATGGGGAACCACTAGTGATAGGTCAATGATATTTAGTATGCAGTTGTATTAGCATTGGCACATCTCATTACCAGGAAAATTATTTGACCCCCGCCCCCTCAGTTATGGTTTATTGACTTTGAGATTTTGCTTTATTTAAATGTATTAACTTGTGTTTGAAAATTTGCTATATTTAAATGTATGAGCTTGTGTTTAGGTATGTTTAAAGGGAACTACTTATGATAAGTCAATGGTATTTAGTATGCAGTTGTATTAGCATTGGTACATCTCATTTCCATGGAGATTGTTTAGCCATGTACCTTCAGTCATGGTTCATTGACTTTGAGTATTTGCAAAACGTACATGTTAAATAAAGTGTTGCGATTTTAATTTCAACATTTGCATTATCGAAATTACAAAAAAGCGAGACATATCTCTGTGATAACAGCTAGTTTATTAACACTACCAATACTTATATCACAGCCATTTTTCTCATGTCTTTGGGTTGTCTCTTTTAGCACTAATTCAATAAGTTGATTATGCTCGTTGTAAGTCTTGTTTTTATTGCTTTTATGAATTTCTTTTTCCAAAAGATTTATCCTCGTCCGTCTTTAGGTTATCAAAATTGACCTCTGGTGATGCCCTTCCTAACATCATTTTCAACTGCAACTAAAATGAAAAAAGCAATAAAGTAATGCTTCTAAAATTTGATAGATCATGCCGCAATACAAGGGTCATGAACAACCGAAACCTTATCCTGTGTACAAAGTGCGAATTAGAACTTCCTTCAGGAACCAGGGGACTATGAAAGTTTTTATAATTTTCAGGTTTCAATGTGTAAAACAATATAAGATATAAGCCTCTAACAGTCCTTTCTGTAAAATATTTTACAGAATGGATTGTTATTGGCTTATATCCCTTAGAGAGAAAAATATCATGTGACATCAAACATTATCCATTGATTTATGGCAAACCTTAAATATCTAAATATTATAAAATATATCTAAATAAAGGCAACAGTAGTATACCGCTGTTCGAAACTCATAAATCGATAGAGATAAAAACAAATCCGGGTTACAAACTAAAACTGAGGGAAACGCATCAAATATAAGAGGAGAACAACGACACAACAAAAACACAACATTAAAATGTAACACACACAGAAACGAACTATAATATAACAATGGCCATTTTCCTGACTTGGTACAGGACATTTTAAGAAAAAAAAGGTGGGTTGAACCTGGTTTTGTGGCATGCCAAACCTCTCGCTTTTATGGCAACGTCAAACACAACACCAAAACGACAACATCACATGACAGGACCACAAAACAAATAAATGGGAGAACATACAGGACAAAGAAACACACGAATAATAGCTAACAAAAGGTACTAGGCTTAAAATTCAATACGCCAGACGTGCGTCTCGTCCACACAAGACCAACCAGTGACGCTCAGATGAAAAAAGTTTGAAAGCCAAAACAAGTACAAAGCCAGAAATTATGGAATCATTGTTCAAAAGTACCTTTATGGTAGTAGTAGAATCTTTTTTTAAATATATTTCAATCTAATTTATGTACATACAGGTTGGAAGAGACTGATGAACTATACATATCTGGGATACAGAATCAATGAAACATCGTCAGTACTGAAAGGTCAACATCAAAGAGGGGTCTGTGCTGTAGACTTCTCAGGTATTTATTGTTTGTTCATTTTCAGTCTTAATACAAAAAATTTATGCAGATTGAAACATGACAGGATATTTTTGGTGGTTAACCTTGTAATGATTTTGACTGGAACAAAAGAATGGATGTCAGGAAAATCAGGAAAATAAGATTATAAGTACAGCTAGTATGGGAATAAAACCTGGAATTTTATCACCAGATCTGGTTGGACTTGGATATTTGTTGATTTGTTACTGTCTGAAAATTATTTACTACAGTCATACTTAATTTATTGCCACCTTTTGGAACATGTAAAATACTATCGACAAGTCAGGATGGCAGTATATCAAAGTAGAAATTTATATAAATACTGCACACATTTGAGAAAAGTTGACTCTAGATTATTCTTAAATATTATGGGTGCAATAATTGACATTTGAAACATTTTAAGAAAATCAATACCTGCATTTTGCAGAGATTTTAGTGTTTGTTACAGTAAGATTTAAAGCATAAATGTCTTAACTGTTTTATGAAAATTAATTTAAATGACAAGTTTGGTTTTATTTATTTTAGGTAGTGGTAAAGTTTGGCATCATTTGGTTTGGATGACAACCATCTTATTGTAGTTTGAGACTGGAGAAAGGGAGAGAAATTAACATCTACCAGGTAATATTTGTATAAGAGTTTATATAGAATCATTTTCATAACAGCTTGGACAAGACCAGTTCTTGGGGCACTCAGGTTATGAATTGACTGGGCCAGATTAGGTAAACTTTCATGTATTACATTACATTCTCTCTTGACTTTACATAGCTTTATCATTGACAAGTTTAAGTTCTCAAAAACTATTAAAAAATAATTAAAATTTCTTGGACAACTCATGGGTATTCTAAAACTTCACCTAAATTGCACATAAACACTGTGGACCATCAGTGGACTTGCATTTAAGATAGTTCAAGCATATTATATTATACAAATCTTTGGTTCAGGGATAATTTCTAAATTCTACTGAACAGATGGAAAAAAGGGGGAGAAGATGCAACTTCAAGGTTAGATTTTTGTCAAAATGAAGATAGTCGGCTACAGAAAACAGCAAAAAGACGACAGAATACTTACTCATAGTCAAGTTATGTCGTATGATTCTGCTTGTATGCTGAAATCCCTAGGTAATACAAAAACAATCCGTCCATTCAAATATGTGGGTTTCAAGCTTCCTATCGAATCGGTTTTCCAAATAAGGAAAATAAGCCACGCCTCCGTTGCGAGATCGACAAGAAGGATTTTCATACAATACAAGTTATGAAATATAATGTGACATATGGTTTTTAATTACAACAAATTATCATTATTTATCTTATTCTGCATAGTTTATCAATAAAAAGAACAAAATACGAGAACGATTGACGACCAGAGAAATGAAGTGGACAGCCAAGGCCGTAACTACCATTGAGGCAAGTGAGGCAATTGCAAAAAATTTCGACACTAAATTTTTTTTGTGTATTTGTTTATGGAATTAAATAGGAAATATAGTCATTTGTTTTTTCTGTCTCAACCCTAATTTCTATAATTTGACATCGTTGATCGTTCCTTTTAAATTATTCTTCCCGGTGTCATATGGTATTTTGAACCCCATGGTAAATTGACCCCTGGGTCAAAATACTGCTATGGTAAATTGAACCCCCCCTGTATGGAAAATTGACCCCCCATGGTAAATTGAACCCCCTGTTTTTTTCATTCTAAATGATTAATAGAACATTATACATTATATTAAAGCTAATCATAGATTAAAAATCATTCATACAAGAAGGGGAGGTAAATTTTCCATGAAAAAATCTTTGCTTGGTATAAGTGCTGTGAAGTCTTTAACAACAAAATTTAATTCAAAATACTTGTTGAAGCATTATAACTAGACCATGTAGCTTGAATGCTTTAATTATTTGAAATTATAATGTATATATAGAAGGGTAGACTAAGTTTTAATTTTCCATGGTAAAAAAGGAGGAGGGGGTCAAATTACCATGGCTTCGTTAATTTTAAAAGGAAAATTATCAAAACATCTTTTCCAGTAAGTCAAATACATACAAACTACTTATTGGAGTATTATTACTTTATAAAGGAGTTAGAATAGCTAGAATTTTTGAAATTGGAGGTGTGAAAGGGGGTTCAATATACTATGGCTAAGAATTTTTTTTCAAAACATCTTTTCAAGCATGTAAAATATATACAAACTACTTATTAGAGTATATTTACTATGTAAAGGAGTGATAACAACTAGAATTTTTGAAATTGGAGGTGTAAAGGGAGGGGTCAATATACCATGGCAAGGGGTTCAAAATACCATAGCTAAGAAAAAAAATTCAAAACATCTTTCAAAGCATGTCAAATATATGCAAACTACTTATTGGAGTATAATTTCTATGTAAAGTAGTTAGAATATAGCTAGGATTTTTCAAATTAGGTCTTAATAGGGGGTTTCAATATACCATGTGGCTAAGTAAAATTTTCAAAACATCTTTTCAAGCAAGTAAAATACATACAAACTACTTATTTGAGTATTATAACAGTGTAAAGGAGTCATAATAGCTACAATTTTGAAATTGAAGGTCTATAGTAGGGGGTTCAATATACCATGGTAGGGGGGTGAAAATACCATGGCAAAGTAAAATTTTCAAAATATCTTTTCCAGCAAGTAAAATACATACAAACTACTTATTGCAGTATTATTACTATATAAAGGAGTTAAAATTTCTATAATGTTGAAATTGAAGGTGTAAAGGGGGGATTAAAACTGAATAGATCATTTTGCTTTAATAAAAGATTAAAGAATTTTTATGGCATTCAAAAAGAAGTTAGGTTTTTTTATGGTAACTATGGGGTTCAATATACCATGGTTTAGCAAAAATGTTTTAAATCATATATTTTTCATTCAAGACACTAAATGATTCAGTCATGATTATTCTACAATTTTGAATTTGGCAGGTAGTAATATACCAATAAGATCAAATAAGTTGTTTCTAGGTACACATTACAAAGAATGAAATTTTAGGGTTTAGAAACAATATAAAGATATAATTTTATAAAATAAGTTTAAACAATTTCAAAAAGTACATTTGAAATGTGGCTTTATTAATAAGTGAACAAGGAGATATCTGCATCAACCATTAGTGTATTGGACCCATTGGAGGTGTTGAAAACTATATAGCACACTTTTATTAAACAAAAGAAAACTTCATTTTAATAATTCCAAAGGTAATTAGAAAATTCAAGTAATCATTTGTTTATAATTAATGACAAGGATTTGTATACTATACAAATCATTGGTAATGACAATTTGTTTTTTTTAACAATTAATTATGACAATCAACCAATATACCTGAACAATAGACTTTCACACCTTTACCATTTCCTTGGAGCTTCAATGCCTATTTTGTTAAATGGTGTCAAACTTTTATTGCTTGAGTTGATGATGATTGGTCTACCAATGAGAAAGTATTCCAAAAAGGACTTCTCATAAAAACTAACTAAGGATCAGCAACTCTTCAATTTGTTGTTTGCACACCGACCGTGCAAGGGCTGTATAGCCAGTCAAGGTCGGTAAAAACTTCCATTTGTTGTTGCAACTCTTCAATTCATCATTTAAAATTACAATGGACACATTAGAGTTTGACAGTTTACATAGTTTCTTAAGCAGTGATCCCAACAGAATCTGGCCAAGTCATGCAGTGGTGAGTATTTTATTTTATAATTTTTAGTTTTATTTACTCCTTATACTGATCAGGCCTTCATATATGATTAAAAGCCAAATATTACAATAAATGGAATTGTCAAGCATTTGCAAATAATATATAGTTCCGAGGACACAGTTATCTACCTTCAATTTTCGTTGTCCACAAATGTAGTTCCCTTTAATTTCAGTGTTTTTTTCTTATTTTTTTTCTTTGTCTTTTTTTGGAATTTTTCATTATTTGTTTGCATTTAGGTGAAAGATAAGACTTCAAATATACTGTCTGAAAAAAATCTTTTTGAAATTTTCTGTAGAAATGAGTGATTTGGTCAGGTAAATAAAGGTGGAATTTCCTCTTCTCGGAAGCTCTCAGGCTTCATCCTTACCGGTGTCCTTATGTTTGGGGTTACCAGGAGAGAATGAGCTGGTAGACTTTTCTGAATTTTTGATATGTTTTGGGATAAAAGTCAAACTTTATGCACACCAAATCTTTTTAGAATATAGAGCAGGTGGTTTTTTTTTAATTGCCATTATGTTTTAATAGACAAATAGGGGAAAATAACTGTGTTCTCGGGCCTAAGAGGCTGAACCCACTGTACCCCAAAATGGACATTTTGGTCCCCTGATTTGCACAGTTTGCCTCAAAATTGAATTGTAAAGATATTTCATTGTTAATTTATAGTAAATAATTGGAAAATATTTTTAAATGCCAAAAAAAAAACCTATTTTGCCATATTTTTGGATTGTTATTTATAAATATGTTGAAACTTTTGGGGCAAATCTCAAAACAGGGGCTCATAATTTTTCTATTTTGAGCAAATTCCTACTCATTCTGATAAGAAATAGTTCTTTAAAGTTTAAATGGAGGGATTTATTCAAAAATATTTAGCAAAATTACAAGAAAAATCTGCCCCTGGCCAAAATGGGCACTGTCTGATTTGGACAGGGGCTTGTACGCCTAATGGCAAATATGGGGTGATAAATTTCAAGCATCCCAATGCCGGCGGGTGGAGACAAATACATGTGCACAGACTTGCGTACATGATAAGGCATCTCAATTTTCATTTACCTAATTTTGATGTCTAGCATCTGTGCCACAACTCAAAATGCATTAATGTTGATCATCTGGTGTTGGAGCCACACGGCTTCAACAACAGTAGAAAAACTTGCATTTCATGTGGCCATTGCTTGGGTCACCCAGCTCCATTGCCACCTTGCAAGTTGGACTTAAAGATGGCAAACAATAACCTTGGTATTATTCATTGTTTTAGGATTTATAAATTAAATATTTACTTTATTTTATTTTATTGATGTAAACAACAATTTCAGATATCTTTTTGAAAGATTTGGGTGGTCCTTAAAAGGACCTTTGGTTGAGTTACTGTGTTGCTAGGTTGCTGTCTCATCTATGGTGCTGGTGGTAGTTTTCTCTTGCAGTAGGTACTATGGCTAAGTAAGGCAGGCACTGGGTCCAACTGCCCTTTTCTGTAGACATCGCGCTCTTTACTTTTTACCTTGGCCTCTCTATGTTCTACTATTTTTCACCACTATGTGTGAGACGTCTACGTTTAACTTCAGGTTTTTTTTCATACTCTTGCTTGTAGGTAAACTGTTTGTCCATACTGTCGAGGAACTTTAAACTGGAATCAGATAAATTAACCCCCAGATGTTCACATTTTGCTTTGCTGAGGTTCCTGGCATGTTGTTGTTTCTGTGAATTCCAGATGCTAATCTGGCCTCCATGCCTCTTGAGAAGATTACATTCTTGGGTAAATTCACACTCAAGGATCTGTGCACAGCTTCATTCTTGTTTGTTGTGTTGTAAAGCTTCATACTTCTAATCGCATCTTCACTAAGCTTCATTTTCAAGATCTCTTGCAGTAACAACTTGTCTTTTTCGTCCATTTGCAGGATATTAATGTTATAGCAGCCAAGATACTTGGAGCAGGTCCACCAGTTGTAGCTCTCATCACCTGCACATACCACTGAGTGCTGTTTACACATGGAGCAGTCACCATCATAACACCTGATTGTCGCCTGCAGAGCCTTGGGTAAGTCTTTACATATGTCATCTGCATTTCTTTTGTACTGTTCCATTAGCTGTCCCACTATCATCGAACTCCTACATTTGACATCTTGACTAAAAGCTTTCTTCATTTCTTTCTTTATCTCTTTTGTACGCCCATAGAACATGCCTTCGCTGAACTGAGCTCTCAGGGATGCTCGGAACTGTGACTGGCCAAGGTGGACATAGTCAGCTAGCCTTTCGACCTTCCACATGGGATGTAGGGCTCTGGTTGCGTCATCTATCCCTTTGGCAGCCCGTCCATCTCCATCTGTTGTGGCATTCTTTACAAGGATGTCTTGAAGTGCCAGCTGTGAACCAATTTCTTTACCCATCTGGTACTCTGACACTGGAGCTGCTCTGTATAAGTTTGCAGTGCAGTCTTCGTGGCCATAGGGACAATTAACATCAAAACCTTTCCCCCTCAGCCAGGCTCCTTTCCAGCACTTCTGATTTTGGGCAAATGATGCAACAATATATTGCCTATCTGTCATCGTCTCAATGGCAAGTGTGAAAGCTTGGGTGGCATTCAGTCCCGGTTTCTTGCGGCTGGTAATGATCTGACTGTTGTACCTTCCGTCGACTGTAAAATTAATCACATTTTCTGGTAGCCCCCTCTCTCGATTTACTGACTTAACAATCTCCAGTTTTTCTGACATGTCTGTCCTGTTAAGTTTTACTAGCTCCTTTCCAACATTATGTGACATTCTCTGCATGCTTGTTCTGGATGGAGGAGGACAGTTCATTCTAGCAAACAGCTCCTGGAACTTTGTACTACCCATGGGACAGTCATGTAGGACTGCAGCTACTGCGACATTGGGTGCTCCAGGGTTGGTACCAGGTATATTGGTGACAACTTCTTTGTATAACTTTATAACTGGGCTCATGTAGGTGCAGTTCTTACATCTAAGGGTATATTTCCAGCAAACTCCCCATTTAACTTGTCTGTGTGCCAGTATTTCTGGATTTTTGCAGTACTTGAATTCTTTTGTGTGAGCCTTTATAACAATGTCCAGCATCTTCATCATCTCTTCATGATCGACAAACCTCATACCAGAAAGTGAACTCCAATCTTCTTCTTCTGTTTTCAGGTCATAGGATGATACCAGTAGCTGGGAACGAGTCTTTATGCCATCATTGTGTACAGCTGAAGTAGAATTGATTGTAGGTTCATCTTTAATGTCCTTCTGTTCAACATTCATTTCAACAACAGGAGCATTATTGATATCTTGGTCTGGTGTAGTGGACAACTCTAGTACAGGGACAGGAACAGGAACATTCCATGGAATTCTGCCATTCTGGAATCTACACACAGGTGCAACTCTCCTTCTCTGCAGCCGTCCAGCTAAGCCTTTGTTGAATGGCCAGTAACCTTTTGGATACATGTTGAGACAAATATTTTGGTGGTGCAGTGTAAAGCGTCGAAAGAAACTTGGATGACAGACCATAGAAGTGTTAGTTTTTATACTTTTTGTCATTATGTAACTTTTGATTTAGATTTTTAATTGGCTAAGTGATGCTGTCAATCAATTCTGTGGATTCTTTTGATCTATTTTTAGCTGCAGATTAAAGAAATGACCAACTCTGGCTTCAAAGGGTTTGGTCCAGTTCAAACAAAATTCCTTATTTTGGCCTTTATTTGTGAAATAAAAGTTCTTTTCCTATTCAGATTTTACAAACGTTAATTTTCAAAATTTTAGAAAGTTGTTTTGCCATTGAAAAGTGATTTTGTAATTTATTGATTATTTTTTGGTTCTATTTTTGTTTGATTTTGAAAAAAAAAAAATAATTCTAAAAATCTGTTGAATTTTTTACTTTTTTTAATTGAAATGAACTTTTAGCATCTTAACCTTTCCAAAACACTTTATTTCATCTCAAAATTGCAAAAAATAAGGATTTTACAGCATTTTAAAGTTTTTATGACATCTTGATTTTGCCTTGGGCAGATGGTGTAAAGGGGGTGTTGAATATACAGGTAAATAAGCCAAAAGTTTATTCAAGACCCCCATAAAGTTAAATTTTGTGTATTGTAGTATGACTATAGAATTTTTTAATGCAATTCTGAAAACTGTAGGTTGAGTTTTGAATTTTTCATTGATTTTTTTAAATATTCTGGTTCGGAATTTTCGTGATTTGAAATGAATTTAGAAAAATAACCTTAGTTACACAATAATGCGTTCTAATTTTGGAAAATTTTATCAATGATTAAATTTTACCAATGTTTCTACTTTAACAAACACTTTAGTTTTTCATAAAACTTGCACTAATAAAAAAGTTATGAGCGTTTGAATAAAGAAGGTATTTTGAGGAAATTGAAAATTCCATACCAGAAAAATGATAAAATTTGGGTGTGAAGGTAGGGGTGCAAGAAATGCATTTGCTGGTGCATGCATTGTCTGATTGGTCTGAAATTTGGTATGTAGTCTTGATATATATTAAAGTTAATGTATGTAAAATTTTATTTCATTTGGACTACTGAAAAGGTCCTATTAGGTCCGAGGACACAGTTATCTACCTTCAATTTTCATTGTCCACAAATGTAGTTCCCTTTAATTTCAGTGTTTTTTTTCTTATTTTTTTTCTTTGTCTTTTTTTGGAATTTTTCATTATTTGTTTGCATTTAGGTGAAAGATAAGACTTCAAATATACTGTCTGAAAAAAATCTTTTTGAAATTTTCTGTAGAAATGAGTGATTTGGTCAGGTAAATAAAGGTGGAATTTCCTCTACTCGGAAGCTCTCAGGCTTCATCCTTACCGGTGTCCTTATGTTTGGGGTTACCAGGAGAGAATGAGCTGGTAGACTTTTCTGAATTTTTGATATGTTTTGGGATAAAAGTCATACTTTATGCACACCAAATCTTTTTAGAATAGAGCAGGTGGATTTTTTTTTAATTGCCATTATGTTTTAATAGACAAATAGGGGAAAATAACTGTGTTCTCGGGCCTATTGCCAGCAAGAAGCTTGCTTTAAATTCATTAACAGTCCAACAAGTTGCTTTCTTTAAAAAAAGAAATGCAATCGTAAACCCAAATGCTTGTTTGGCATTAGATATAAGATAATTGTTTAAAAAAAGATTTATTGTTTTATATCATTTTTGTTATATAAGAATTAGAAACTGACAGTGACTGTTTACTTAAAGTAAATACTGTTCAATGCGGGGTGAAATATTCTTGTTAAAGGAATATTTTTTCTCTCCTCTCTCCCGAAAGACATCATGTTAAGTCACCCACTTGATGTTCCATTCTAAGATGCTGGTTTTTGTTTTTAAATTAGAGTTAGTTTTTAGGCTAAAGTTCAAATGCAAATGTGAAAAAAAATTAATCAATTAATGATTATATGTGTTTAAGAAATGCAATACGTGAACCTGTAAAATAGCCGTTTTTATTGGAATTTGAGATATGTTCATGGTTATTTGAACAATGGCTTGATATTTATCATTATTAAGATCCTTACACCTGCTCTGCAAGGTTTTTTTTATGCTTAGGGTAGTAAGCATTGGCAATTTTAAGTTCTGTACTTTGTGTATGCTCTTAAACGTTTTAGATGACAAACCTCTTTTGTTAAAAACAAACACTTTTAAAACCTTTAACTCGCTTTGAAGATATTTTCCGGATGTTCCTTTTTATTTTGATGATTTCTTATATTTCAAATTGTGGGTCATGAAAAAGGGCCTGCAAGTTTAATTGTAAATATATACAATTTGAATCGCACTGTATCCTCTTCACCTTGATGACCGAAACCAAATCATTAAAAAAGATATTTATAGCCTAGACAATTAAAACAGCTTACACCTTGTACTTATAAACAAACAAACAAAATTGAAAACAACAAAAAAACTAACATGGTCAAACCTGAAATTACCACTGATCAGTATACCCATCACCTAAATATGAAATTGTTTAAAGGTCACATTTATGAACTGTTGTGAGTTGTTCCTTTTTGTTGAGCCCTCGACTTATGTCGAAAAAGCGAGACAAAGCGATTCTACATTCCGTCGGTGTCGTTGGCGGTGGCGTTCACAAATATTCACTCTGTGGTTAAAATTTTTGAAATTTTAATAACTTTCTTAAACTATTCTAGATTTGTACCAAACTTGGACAGAAGCTTATTTATGATCATAAGATAGTATCCAGAAGTAAATTTTGTAAGAATAAAATTCCATTTTTCCATATTTAACTTATAAATGGACTTAGTTTTTTCTGCTGGGAAACAATACATTCACTCTGTGGTTAAAGTTTTTAAAATTCTAATAACTTTCTTAAACTGTCCTGGATTTGTACCAAACTTGGACAGAAGCTTGTTTATGATCATAAGATAGTATCCAGAAGTAAATTTTGTAAAAATGAAATTCCATTTTTTCCGTATTTTACTTATAAATGGACTTAGTTTTCTGCTGGGATACAATACATTCACTCCGAGGTTAAAGTTTTTTTTAAATTTTAATAACTTTCTTATACTATCCTGGATTTGTACCAAACTTGGACAGAAGCTTGGTTATGATTAAAAGCTAGTATTTAGAAGGAAATTTTTTGTTAAAATTATGTACCTGTTTATCTGTATTTTACTTATAAATGGACTTAGTTTTTCTTCCAGTTAACATTACATACAGTCTGAAGTTAAATTTTTTAGATTTATAAACTATCCTGGATTTTTACCAAACTTGGACAGAAGCTTCTTAAAATAAAAAAAAAATAGTATTGAGAGGAATGTTTTTATTGATGTTTATCCTCATTTTTGTTGAGCCTGCGATTTACAGCAAAAGTAGGCGAGACACTGGGTTCCCCGGAACCCTTACGATTTTTTTTATCTGAACACGATTTTTTCATTAAATATTAAAGGGTGTCTTTTACATGGTAAAATTACACTACTGTCTTATGGTATGTATGTAAATTCTTTTAAACCAGATGTATTCATAAGCACATGTCCCAAGTCCGAAGCATGTTGTTTAGTGGTTGTCTTTTTTTGGTGCAGTTCATATTTGCTTTTTGTTTCTGGTTTGAAGTTAAATTAGATCTGTTTTTTTTCCTGTTTAAATTGTTTTATAACAGTGTTTGGGGACCTCGGTAGGATGCTGTCCAATGTGAGCCAAGCTTTTGTGTTGAAGGCTGAGTTATAACCTATAATTGCGAGTTTTGACTACACTGTGTTTTGATGGAGAGTTGTCTTCCTACCACATTTAAAAAGATATTCCCTGACATTTGACAAATCCATTAGAATAATCGAGATATTGAAATTGAACTGAAGTTGCCTAGTAGGTTTCTTACATTGACCCGGCTATCCTTTTTCTCTCTTGCTGGATAGTTTTATACTGGTCATTTGGGGGCACTGTGTAGCCTACTGATCAGTCATGAGATGGCTCAAAATCTTCTTACACTATTTTACATTTTCGTACTTAATAAATTAAAACCGAAAATTCATCATCTGATCGTCTTTATGAAATAATAATTATTTATTTTTATTTTGACGAACATTTTGAAGAGCATTAATTACTACAGGCTGAACATATAGTTAGATAATCTGTTCCCTGACCAAGATAACTATAAATAGAAATTAATTTTTTTATCTCTGCCTGCATCTGTCATCACTCGGTGTTTATTAATTAATAGACATTTGATAAGGAAATAACGTTGCAATATTTAAATAAAGAAAATTGCAATTTTAAAGAAAATAGAAACTATTCAAGGATGTATATCAATTTAGATTATATACGTCCTTGGTCTATCCTAGACGTAAAATTTCAATAAAGTGCAAGAAAGACTTCATTTTAATTTCAGTATTGTCCTTTAGTTAGTCCCACAAGGACGTTGAGGTATGAACATTATGAAATAGCCTGCTTCGTACATTATTTACATTTTCCCGACTCGGAATCTTAAGTGAAATGCTAGTAATACTTCTTTTATAGATTTTAGTTTTAACAAATCTCGTTTCGAATATAAATCGCATTGTTTACGTGAAATCTTATCTCATATCTTAACACAGCTGGTTTCAACGTTTGACTCTAATTAGAATAACTACGCGTATATATGTAAGGTAAATATTAGCAGCTTGTAATTGCGTGCAAGGAAGTATTCAAATGCTTATTAAAGTAGCTTGCGTCATAATAAATTTCGCATCATATGTAACTTATCTCTATAGCAACTTTAAGATGCTAATGATTCAACAGGTCAAATAATAAGCTATTGCGCATGTATACAAAAGGTGGCCATAGAAAGAAACAGATGTATTCCGAATAACATCCGGTGTTCCGAAAGACTACGGACATCGTCCAATATATACTGCATAACCCTCAGGGGTTTACGCAAAAAGAAATATTTAATTGTGAAAAAAATCAGGGTGGTTAGTTAATTATTGTATTGGCTTATAAAAGGGTGGGTTGGTTGCGAAAAAACTAGTTTACAGTTTGGTTTTGTTTTTGATTTTTAAAAGAATTGAAAAAAAGAAAATAAAACTTTGTCTGGCCATTTTTTAGTATATTTTAAGTAATTGATAGATGAGCCCTATAGTTTTCAATTTGTCTGTTGTTATGCCTGTCTGTCAACAATTTTTTTAAGTGTAAAGAGTCCTAAAGTAAAGAAAGGAAGCAAATGAAAAATGTTATTTGCAGAGTTTTTGTGCAAATTGAATTTTACTGAAATTTTGCTTATTAATTTTCGAAAAATATCTTATGTTTTTAAAATACACATTTTTTTTTTGGAAATACTAAGTTTGAACAGCAAGTATTAATATTTGTATCAGAAATTATTATTTGTTTATGAATGTGCTTCATTCAAAAATATTTATCTTTTCGGACATAATCTTTTTTCTAGTTTGCATTTTAGAACATCTTCTATTGCTCTGAACATATAAAAAGGTTAATCAAGGGTAGTTTATCTTCTAAAAAGTTATCAGCTGACAGTCATATCCTAATTTCTTAGATCTTTATTTATACTATTTTTTTGTCGAGCCTGTGACTTTTGTCGCAGAAAGCTCGACATAGGGATAGTGATCCGGCGGCGGTGGCGGCGTTAGCTAACTTCTTAAAAGCTTTATATTTTAGAAACTAGAAGACCTGGATGCTTCATACTTTGTATATAGATGCCTTATGTTACAAAGTTTCCGTCTGTCATATGTCCATTGTCCTTGACCTCATTTTCATGGTTCAGTGACTACTTGAAAAAAAAGTCAACATTTTATGTAATGTTAATTTCTTTCTTATTATGAGTAATGGGATAACTATATTTAGTATGTGCGTACCTTGCAAGGTTCTCATGCCCGTCAGACAATTTTCATTTGACCTCAACCTCATTTCATGGATCAGTGAACAAGGTTAAGTTTTCGTGGTCAAGTCCATATATCAGATACTATAAGCAGTAGGTCTACTATATTTGGTATATAGAATGATTGTGAGGTGTACATGTCCAACTGGTAGGTGTCATCTGACCTTGACCTCATTTTCATGGCTCAGTGGTCAAAGTTAAGTTTTTGAGTTTTGGTCTTTTTTTCTAATACTATATGCAAAAGGTCAACTATATTTGGTGCATGGAAATATTTTATGATGTACATGTCAGTCTCGCAGGTTTTATTTGACCTTGACCTCATTTTCACGGTTCATTTCTCAGTGTTAAGTTTTTGTGTTTTGGTCTGTTTTTCTTCAACTATAAGCAATAGATCAACTATATTTGTTGTATGGAAGGATTGTAAGGTGTATATGTCTGTCTGGCAGGTATCATCTGACCTTGACCTCATTTTCATGGTTCATTGGTCAATGTTAAGTTTTCATGGTTAAGTTTGTTTCTTAGATACTATAAGCAATAGGTCAACTATATTTAATGCATACATTGATTGTAAGGTGTACATGTCTGTCTGGCATGGATCATCTGACCTTGACCTCATTTTCATGGTTCATTGGTCAATGTTAAGTTTTCTTGGTTAAGACTGTTTCTTAGAAACTATAAGCAATAGGTCAACTATGTTTGGTTTATAGAATGATTGTAAGGTGTACATGTATTTTTCGTTTGGTTTATCTGACCTTGACCTCATTTTCTTGGATCATGTTAAGTTTATGTGTTACTTGTAGTAAAGCTTTATATTTAGGACTATCAACATAAAATCAATGGTTAGTAAAGAAGGCGAGACATTTCAGTGTGTGCACTCTTGTTCTTTTTGAAATTCCTATTTCATCAGTTATCATTTCTTTTAAAAATAACACTCAAAGTGATACGGTTGTTAAGAAATTATCATTTAAGGATACATATTGAAAAGAAAATAATAAGATAAGTAACTGTAAAATTAAAACACCAAGGCTAAGGCTTATAAAACATAATGAGTAAGTAGTTTATGACATTAATGATAATTTTAAATGTGCATAACTGTTTGAATTATGCTTTAACTTTTTTGAATTTACATTTACTGTCTATTATGTATGCATCAGTGGAGTGATCTTTTCAAGTTATTGTTTTAGTTGCTTGAATTGTTATGACAGGCTTCGATTATGTTATAATAGATATCATATAACAAGATGTGGTATGAGTGCCAATGAGACAACTATCTATCCTAGTCACAATTAATAAAAGTAAACCATTATAGGTCAAGTCTTCAATACAGAGCCATGGCTCACACCGAACAACAAGCTATAAAGGGGCCCAAAAAATTACTATTGTAAAACCATTCAAACGGATCTTAAATAATGTTCCACTAGATTCTTATATTTACATGCTTTGAACTTTTAATGATGAAAATTGAAGATAAAGATTTTACCTCAAAATAGAATAGGGTAATTATGTGTATATAGAGGCCTGGTCAGTTAACCTTACATTTGTAAAAATTGGTTAGCCTTGTACAATATATGATATATCCACTGATATACAATGAGATGTATATAAAATTTAATTTTATCAAGTAAAACAATTATTGATATCACTGTAGCTATACATATAAAGACTTATTTATAAATGCCATTTTGCTTCATGACTTTAGCTTCTTGTTGTTCTCATTAGGAATATATCCCTTTTTTAACTAATTCATAACATGATTTTATGCTATGCAGTACTGCAACAATCCCATGTTTAAATGTGTATGATCATACCAATGAGAAAGACCTTCCATCTACAACACCAAATGTTGTTGATGCAACTTAAATAGGTTACTGTACAGTCTTCAAATTGAAAACTTGGCACACAAGTGTAGCAAGCATGTTTCTGTGCCTAGTTGGAAACCCTTTATGCTGTGATTTTAAATAGGCTTCTGCTGTTTTCATGTTCATGATATTTGTATTTTTCATATTCTTCTTTTTAAGCACAAATCAGGCAGTTTTTTTTTTTTTATCTTTTCATTTTTTTTTAAGGTATTGTCAGTGTTGACACATTTAAAGTAAAATTTTGCTCATTGTTGACAGCCTTTCATTTCTTGATTAACATAATTTGTTTTTGGTCTCTTAGTGGTTGACATTTGACTTACTGTCAATAAAAGTACATTTCCTCACTTTTCTACAACAAATGGAAGTTTTTAACGACCTTATCTGGCTATACAGCCCTTGCACGGTCGGCCCTGGCTTGCACCTTTTTGGGCATTAAATAACTAACAAGTAAATATAAAACTTTCTATTTAAGGAGTCTCGAGTGTACAAAATTTCAGCAAAAATTTTAACTTTTTTTTTCATTAATAGTATTTTCCCATCAGGTCTTTCTTTGTAAGTTTGTACTATAAAGGCCATCTTATACGGAGGGGACACTATTTTATCATGTGAGCTCCTAATCTCATTGTCATCTGCAGTAAAAAGAAACTTTAGCACATCTTATTATTATTTGAAATTTGTCAGTTTCCAATCGATATAATGCCATTATGCACTTCCTATTTTGTTTATTCATGGGTTTATATTTTATATGCCTTTAAATATAACATACAAGAAAGTATAAATACAATGTCCACAAATATTGCCTTAAAAAAGTATAAATACAATGTCCACAAATATTGCCTTAAAAAAGTATAAATACAATGTCCACAAATATTGCCTTAAAAAAGTATAAATACAATGTCCACAAATATTGCCTTAAAAAAGTATAAATACAATGTCCACAAATATTGCCTTAAAAAAGTATAAATACAATGTCCACAAATATTGCCTTAAAAAAGTATAAATACAATGTCCACAAATATTGCCTTAAAAAAGGACGTAAACCATTACAGTTAATGACATTTAACCTAATGTAAAGTCACTTTTTGGTAAAGTAATTGATGTGAATAGAATAATTGGTTGCTTCATGTTTTCCAATTAAAAAGGATGAAAATTAGATTTTTTTCAATGAAAGTAGAATCTGTTGTCTTTCAAATTTCACGTGCAACCTCCCTTATACTTGTTTCAGTCACAATTTATAAACTTAAAACATCTGACAAAGGTCTTTTAAGAAATTTTTAAATCTTATTATTAAAGAGCAATTCCTCCAATGACTCGTGGCATTACATACAAAATTGTCCTCCTGTACTTTTTGTCCTAAAAGCGAGACATAGCGATCCTTCATTCTGTTGTCTGCATCGTTTTCGGAGGTATCCACAAATATTCCCTCTGTGTTTAAGTTTTTGAAATTTCAACAACTTTCATAAACTATCCTGGATTTCTACCAAACTTGGACAGAAGCTTGTTTATGATCATAAGATAGTATCCAGAAGTAAATTTAAAAAAAAAGAAATCAGGTTTATTCATATTTTACTCATAAATGGACTTAGTTTTTCTGCCAGTTAGCATTACATTCACTCTGGTTAAAGTTTTAAAAATTTTATAACTTTCCGAACTCTCCTGGATTTGTACCAAACTTGGACAGAAGCTTGTTTATGATCAAAAGCAAGTATCTATAGATAGAAATTTTTAAAAATTAATATCCTGGTTTGCTGTATATAACTTATAAATGGATATCTTCCAGTTAACATTACATACAGTCTACAGTTTAAGCTTTTAAGGCATTTATTAGATTAATAAATCATTTCATTAACAGTAAATCTATTATGTGCATTCCCCTATCACACTGAAAACATAGACAACAGCAAAATTAGTCTAGATGCTGGATTCCACTACCAAACTGTAGGTTAAGGAATACTGTTGTTGCTTAATCTGGCCAGTGTAAGTGGACCATTGCCAAATTAGTTCATCTTTTCTTCAGAACCTTAATTGCTCATTAATGATTTTTTTTTTTAAATGTAGTCTTGTCATAACACAAAAGTTTTCAAACAATGTCCTAAATTCATTCTGTTTATAACATAATCAAAGCATAAAAAGACTCCAAATAAAACTTTTCATAAAAATTAGTCCATATAGAAGGCATTGCTTAATTGATGATTTTCATCTTATCTGTTGTATTTCAGACTAAATCTTCAACACTACATGGAAGGATAAAGATTTAATTCTAACAAAAACAATCAGGTTCAAAATATCTAAAGATAGTATTAAAATTGCTAAAAATACATCAACTTTTGAGTTAATTCCCCTCATTATAAAAAAGTATAATATTTATAATGTTTTGAATTAGTGACTTTCAGTAAAATCCCAATTTTTATACGACCGCAAAAATTAAAAATTTTTTGGTCGTATATTGGTATGACGTTGGCGTCGTCGTCGTCGTCGTCTGGCGTCGTCCGGCGTCGTCCGAAGACACATTGGTTTTCGCACTCTAACTTTAGTTTAAGTGAATGGATCTCCGTGAAATTTTACCATAAGGTTCAATACCACAAAAGGAAGGTTGGGATTGATTTTGGGGGTTATGGTACCAACAGTTAAGGAATTAGGGGCCAAAAAGGGGCCAAAAATAAGCATTTTTGTAACTTCCAGACATAACTTGTGTGTTAGTGTATGGATCTCTCTGACATTGTACCACAAGGTTCCATATCACAAAGGAAATGCTGGGATTGGTTTTGGGGGTAATTGCCTCAAAATTTTAGGAATTAGGGGCCAAAAAAGGGGCAAAAAACAAGCATTTTTCTAGTTTCATGATAATAACTTGTGTGTAAGTGTATGGATCTTTCTGAAATTGAACTACAAGGTTCCATATCACAAAGGGAAAGCTGGAATTGAGTTTGGGGGTAATTGCCCAAAACATTTAGGAATAAGGGGCCAAAAAGGGGCCAAAAATAGCATTTTTATAGTTTCCAGACAATTACTTGTGTTCAAGTGTATGGATCTCTCTGAAATTGTACTGCAAGGTACCATACCACAAAGGGAAGGCTGGGATTGATTTTGGGGGTAATTCCCTCAAAATTTTAGGAATAAGGGGCCAAAAAGGGGAAAAAACAAGCATTTTTCTAGTTTCAGGACAATAACTTGTGTTCAAGTGTATGGATCTCTCTGAAATTGTACTGCAAGGTACCATACCACAAAGGGAAGGCTGGGATTGAGTTTGGGGGTGATGAATCATAAGGGGTTTCAAAAAATTGGGGGGGGGGATTTTTTTTTTTTTCCTTTTTTTTCTTTTTTTCCTTTTTTTTTCTTTTAAAATTTTCCATTTTAAGTTGGTTATTTCTGATTTATATTTAAAAGCAAATAATAATGATATGGTAGGAGATACACACCAAACAGGATGTGTAAATTATTATATAATAAGTATTGTGCAATAGCAAGAAATTTTCAATTGCACAGTATTGCACAATAGCAAGAAATCTTTCATTGCACAGTATTGCGCAATAGCAAGAAATCTTCAATTGCACAGTATTGCGCAATAGCAAGAAATATCCAATAGCACAATATTGCGAAATAGCAAGAAATTGTCAATTGTACAGTATTGCGCAATAGCAAGAAATATTCAATTGCACAGTATTAATTGCTTATTTCTTGACCAATTTCAATGGGGTTTTATTCTTGAATTCTTGGGGTTCTTTAATATGCTGAATCTAACCGTGTATTAAGTTATTGGATTTTGGGCCCCGATTTTAAATTGGTCCACATTGAGGTCCAAAGGGTCCAAAATTAAACTTTGTTTGATTTCATCAAAAATTGAATTATTGGGGTTCTTTGATATGCCGAATCTAACCGTGTATTTAGATTCTTAATTTTTGGTTCCGTTTTCAAATTGGTCTACATTAAGGTCCAAAGGGTTCAAAATTAAACTTAGTTTGATTTTAACAAAAATTGAATTCTTAGGGTTCTTTGATATGCTGAATCTAAACATGTTTTTAGATTTTTGATTATGGGCCCAGTTTTCAAGTTGGTCCAAATCGGGGTCCAAAATTAAACTTTGTTTGATTCAACAAAAATTGAATATATGGGGTTCTTTGATATGCTGAATCTAACCATGTATTTAGATTTTTGATTTTTGGGCCCTGTTATCAACTTTGTCCACATTGAGGTCAAAAGGGTCCTAAATTAAACTTTGTTTGATTTCATAAAAAAATGAATTCTTGGGGTTCTTTGATATGCTGAATCTAACCATGTATTTAGATTTTGGATATTGGACCATAATAGGTGAATGTCCAATTTAATAAAAAAAATTAGGTTCTTAGACCACATTCATTCTGTGTCAGTAACCTATGCTGTGTCAAATATTTAATCACAATCCAAATTCAGAGCTGTATCAAGCTTGAATGTTGTGTCCATACTTGCCCCAACTGTTCAGGGTTCGACCTCTGCGGTCGTAT
Source organism: Mytilus californianus (assembly GCF_021869535.1). NCBI lineage: Eukaryota > Metazoa > Mollusca > Bivalvia > Mytilida > Mytilidae > Mytilus > Mytilus californianus. Next base: position 62,545 of record NW_026262583.1, read on the forward strand.
CAAGCTGCGCCCTGCGGAGCATTTTATTAGAATTTATAAACAAAATTGTAATACTTTACAAGAATTGGTCAAATTTTTGAAAGTAGAATATTGCTTGACCTAGTAAGAATAAGAATAAGAATATTTATTAAATCCAATCAAAGGGCCCGTTTGCTGAGCATATACATATATCAAGGTTGGACGGTATTTACCACCCCCGGTATTTACCAGTGGTATTTACCGGTATTTACCGCCCTGGAAAATACTCCCCAAGATGTCAATACTGGCAAATACTGGTCAATTGAAATTGTCATGCTTCTTTTGACCTACTTATCTATCAATTCTAGTAAAAAAATGGTTGATGAGGGAAAACTTTATTCCTTTGGCATGATTCAGTTTATAAAAATGAATGATAACGGTATGTTATTAACTATTAAAACATTAAAAATTAATACTTTAGTTGTTAGGGGTAATGATATTGCATACTTTTGGTATACATATAGAATAGAGCAGCTATATCAGTTATTTTAACATGTATAAATCAAGATATTTTTTTCTTGAAAAGGTTTGAATTTTACAGGTAAATAGAATTACAAGTGTGACTAGCAATATAGATTATCAGAGCATTACATATTATATAGCTAACAGGTGTCAAAAGTTTAATTACTATAAACAACTGTCCCCTAATAAATGTTGACATAACAGGAAAAAAGTCATAAAAGTGATTTCTGAAGATTGTTTTAAACAGTGAATTAATTCCTGACTTTTCAACAGCATGATAAAGACCTTCTAAATGCAGGAAATGTTTTTTTTTATAAATATATAACATATATATATATATAAAACAATTTTTAAAATTTTTTAATTGCATCTTTTCAAATAACTGTTAAGGTGTAATACCACCAAATCAAATCATCCGGTTGCATACGAAAATAGGTCGACAAAAAATATTCCCTTGAATTTGACAGTTGTAGGTAATTGATCCTACATTTCATTGCAGTAAAACATTTCTGGGTCATAAACATATATCTTGGGTATTTCACAGCACCATTATTTTTTTATTTGGGGTTTCTATAGAATATTTTGGAAACTTGAGGTTACATGATTACTAAAGCTTGTACACAGGTTAAAAAAGGGGGACAATTTGATTGGTTAACTTCCAGTGATGGTTATTTTCTTATATGCAATGAAATGTTATGTGAAATTTTTTCTATAGTACTGGACAGGATCAAACTTTACTCATGCCAAGTATTTCTTTATTTGAAACAAAGATAAATTCTGCACAATTTTTTGAAAAGTGCAAATTTAACAAAGACTAATAGGGGAAAATCAATGGTGGTATTACACCTAATATGGGAAGCTGTACATGCACATTTGACCATGTGAGTACTCTCATGTGTTAAAATTTCTTGCTATTTAAGTGAAATATTACTAATAATGAAATATTCTGAGTGGATTGAGTCTCCAAAACACATTTTATGAGAAAATTTCCTTGAAATAGGACTTTACCATGAATATTAGTTGACAGAATAAGCCATACTTAGAGTTTTGGGGAGCTTTTTCTCCTTTTTTCTTATATTCTGCTATACTAGAAAATTTTTCCTAAGAAATACTTTAATAAATATATAGTTTTAAGTAAATGAAATTATTTTTAAAGCAGTAACAACAAATTATTCACCAAAAGAGAAGCTTTTTATGTCCCTCTCTGGAACGCGGCGTAAATTTAAGTTTTACGTAAGGACTTATTGAAACCTCCTTGGAGACAGTAAACTTTTATACGGATAGTTCATTCAGCTTGAATACTTCAATTAATCATTTATTATAACATTTCTATCACAAATGAGTGAAAGTTACCCCAAAATTTTTATTTATTGGCCTATAAAGTAGAAATTTTGAGTAAATGAGAGGTATAAATGGACCAAAAGAGACCTTATAAGGAAGACAAAGAGGTCCATTAGTAGTATTTATCATCCTAAAGTCATCTTTTGTATCATATTCAACTGTTTGTAGGCAGATGAGATAAATATTTGATCATTTATTGGTCCACACTATATTCTATCATGATGCGGCTTGGTTTGGATTTTTTGAAGAAATTTAGCTCGAATCGCTGTAGATGTCGTCTTACATTATACTAGATTTTTCTCAAACTATTGAACTGATTATGACAAAACTTGACAGGAATGCTTGAAATAACCAGTATTACAAAGGAAAAAAGTCACATTCAGTTTATTTAACAAAAAAGTCTTCTTTAGGTGTAATACCACCAAATCATAGTACGTCACATCCTGTTGCATACGAAAATAGGTCGACAAAAAATATTCCCTTGAATTTGACAGTTGTAGGTAATTGATCCTACATTTCTTTGCAGTAAAACATTTCTGGGTCATAAACATATATCTTGGGTATTTCACAGCACCATTATTTTTTTATTTGGGGTTTCTATAGAATATTTTGGAAACTTGAGGTTACATGGTTACTAAAGCTTGTACACAGGTTAAAAAAGGGGACAATTTGATTGGTTAACTTCCAGTGATGGTTATTTTCTTATATGCAATGAAATGTTATGTGAAATTTTTTCTATAGTACTGGACAGGATCAAACTTTACTCATGCCAAGTATTTCTTTATTTGAAACAAAGATAAATTCTGCACAATTTTTTGAAAAGTGCAAATTTAACAAAGACTAATAGGGGAAAATCAATGGTGGTATTACACCTTAAGAAAACCATATGTTATATAATCTCTTTTAAGTGACTGACTTCATAGTGTTAATGACTGAATGCAGGACAGAAAGTCACAGGACAAAAAGTCACAGACAAAAAGTCATGGACAAAAAGTCACAGGACAAAAAGTCACAATTCAGTTTTGAGATTATTTTTCTTTAAACAAGAAAACACTAATTTAAAAAATAAAATTTTTGTTTTTTCTTGAACTATAAAATACGAAGCAACTTTGTAATTAACATTTATTCAATAAATATCAATAATGATCAAATAATTGTTATGAAAACAAAATGTCAAAGTGGCTTGGTACTTAAATGGCTTCATTGTGCCAAGAAATATATCCTTTGCATGATTAAAGTTTAATAAATTTTCATTTTACAAGGCTTATGAACAATTTCCTAAACTTGAAAATGAATTTATGTAATAAAAAGAAAATATTTCAAGATCTTTCTCTAATATATTCAAACAATTGTCAACAAATTATTTGTGACTTTTTGTCCTGTGATTTTTTGTCCTATCAAATTTGTGACTTTATGTCCTTTGACTTTCTGTCCGTTTACCTTAATGACTATATATATGATTAAATTAATATTTGATAAATGTTCATTAAACCATGTTCATGAACTAATTAGTTGTGACTTTTTGTCCTAGTACAATGTAGTAAATAAGTGACTTTCTGCCTTGTGATTATATCTATCCATCTACCAAGTAATTGGCTTGAGGTAGGGACAAGTTTTATAGTAAAGTCCTATCAAAATTTCAATTGACCAGTATTTCCCAGTATTTCCCAGTATTTGCCGCCGGCATTGTCAATACTAGTATTGACCGCTTTTTTGCCAACCTTGACATATATATATAATATTAATTATACAGTAATTTTAAAGATATATTACATTAAAATATAAATGATTAATTAACTATACTCCATACTAGATGGTGTTTGAAAATAAATAAAATAGAATATTTTGTCTCTATAATACATAAAAAAAAATTAAATTAAAAAAAAAACTACATTACTACTCTGTATCTTTAGTTTTTGGAATGCAAATTTTCTCTTATTTCAAAACAAGTACTTATAAATCTTGACACTGACATATTAACATTTTCAGACTCACATGACATCAACCAAATAAATTGTTCATACTTTGAAATATAAGGGAAGTTTCACAAAATCTTTTATCTTTATCGATCTTTTTATATCTACCTTTCTCAATAGCTAACTGATGAGCACTGATTCTAAATTGAGTTAAGCTTTTTCGATACTGAAATTTATTAACTTGACATAAATATGCTTCCCTTTTGAAGATGTTTTTAAATTTAAAATAAGTACGCAATTTTCCTTTTTTAACATTTGCATTATCGTCTATAGTATTTTTCCAGTAAATCCGATATCTACTAATCAAAATATTTTTAACTTTTTCAACGTCAAAAGTTTCTATATCAACATCAATACATTTTAAAATATATACAATATTAGAATACCAAGATGACTTATTACATGTGTGATTGTCAATACTTGTGAAAAGGGCTTGTTTTAACAAATGATCCTTTTCTAAACCATTAATTCTTTGCATGTGAATTGATTGGATACTTAAAAGGGCATTAGTTGTCAAATTTATGTTCACTGATTTTACTCAAATTCTCATTTTCCACTTTTATATACTAAGTGTATATCCAATTAAAAATAAATGGAGAATGTGTCCCTATGGACACAGATGATGCGCCCACTTTCATATAACATTAGAAAGGGACATAACTCAAGAATGATAAGTGATGATACCCAAATTTGTACTTGATCTGAGTTTTATGGAAATAAGTATTGTGTAAAGGTTTCATAATGTTTAGGTGGTGCAAACTTAAGTTACAGAAAAGAAACAAAATTTTGCATTTTTTTTCCATTTATAACTCACGATGGTTAAAGTGACCCCACCAAAATTCAATCTTGATCTGTATTTTGTGGTAATAAGCATTGTGTATAAGTTTCATAACATTTGGTTGAGGTAAACTTGAGATAGAAAACAGAAACTAAACATTTAGCTAATTATCAATTTATAAAGGGGCAAAAATCTAGAACAATTAAAGTGACCCCACCAAAATTCGAACTTGATTTGTGTTTTGTGGTAATAAGCATTGCGTATAAGTTTCATAACATTTGGTTGAGTCAAACTTAAGTTGGAGAATGGAAACAAAAAATTTTGCAATTTTTCCATTTATAAAGGGGCATAACTCTACAATGGTTAAAGTGACCCCACCAAACAAACTTAATCTGTGTTTTGTGGTTATAACCAGTGTGTATAAGTTTCATAACATTTGGTTGAGGCAAACTCAAGTTGGAGAACAGAAACCAATTTTGAAATGTACAGATGAACATAAGGATGTACAGACGGACAAGGGTAAATTTTAATGCACCCTCCGCTAGGGCGTAAAAAGTATAAAAATAAACAATTAATCTTGCATTAACTTGATGGTAAATGCATTTTAGTCTAGAGGTCATCTTACTTCTGTGGACTGCTGACAGTCATATAACCTGATTATAAACATAAATATAAATTGTTAGTGAACTCCCACAATTGGATTTTCTAGGTCTGTTTTATTTCATATTATAGGTTAATAATCGTTTATTCGTGTATAACAATGAGTTTTTGTAGACCAAGTAGTCAACCAAATGGGTTTCCCTTGTTTCACCTTCAATGTTGAAATTCCTTTTCTTTTGATGACTGAACCCATTTCTAGCTAAGAGGTTCCATTGAAGTTCACACAAAAATTACTTAAGGTCGAATTATTCAATTGCAAGTGAAAAATTCAATAGTGATGTATCTTTGCTTATTTTGACAAAACTATCACCTAGGATCAGGACAAGATGTATCTGTCTTTTAAGGGGGCTAGAGGGTATAAATCCATCATTATTTAGGTACTTTTTTTCTGTTGAACTAATAGGAGAAAAAGAGGTAATATCCAAAAAAAAAAAGAACTGAAGTACAGAAGTTGCTTAAATTTTACAGTTGTTTACTTTAAGTACAGCTTAATTGAAAAAAAAATGATAAAAAATATAGGTCACCTATGAGTTATAAAAGATATTTCAATTTTAAAGCCAAAAAATGGCCTTTTTGCACCAAAGGGAGGTAATTTGTAGCTTCTTCAATGATATAAACACTTTAAAAGTCATCTGGGGCCAAAACAAGTCATTTTTTTTGGTTGATTTTTGTACCATATCATAAAGTAACGTAGTGAATAAAATTTGTAATGAAAAAAAAATGTTTAGAATTTTGCTGAAATTTTTGTACCCTCGAGCCTCCCTAATTGTCAGACAAATCAGATAACCCATTGTTGTACTGCTGTCTCTGAGTTGTAATGTTACAGTTTTGGTTATTATATTTAATACTATTAAAGATAGATGAACTGTTATATATATATATATGTTCAAGAAAGTAAGATCTACTAATAAGTCTCATGACCAAAATCTTCAACTCGAACTTAAATTTATTACAGTTTTTTTTACACGACCACAAAATTTTTTTTCGGTCGTATATTGGTATCACGTCGTTGTCGTCCACGTCAACCGAAGACACTTACTTTCCGGACAATAACTTTAGTTTAAGTGAATGGATCTCTATGAAATTTAAACACAAGGTTTGAAACCACAAAAGGAAGATTGGGATTGATTTGGGGGTTATGGTCTCAACAGTTTAGGAATTAAGGGCCTAAAAAGGGGTCCAAATAAGCATATACCTAGTTTCCAGACAATAATTTGTGTGTAAGTGTATGGATCTTTCTGAAATTGTACCACAAGGTTCCATACCAAAAAAGGAAGGTTGGGATTGATTTTGGGGGTAATGGCCATATCTGTTTAGGAATTAGTGGCCAAAAACTTTTCTAATACTTTGTATAAATTGCTTAATTCCTGATCAATTTCAATGGTTTTTTTGGGGGTTCCTTAGTATGCTGAATCTTACCATGTATTAAGTTTTTGGATTTTGGGCCCCGTTTTAAAATTGGTCCACATTGAGGTCCATAGAGTCCAAACTTTGTTTGATTTTAAAAAAAAATGAATTGTTGGGGTTCTTTGATATGCAGAATCGAACCGTGTATTTAGATTTTTAATTTTTGGTCCTGTTTTCAAATTGGTCTACATAAAGGTCTAAAGGGTCCAAAATTAAACAAATTAAACTTTGTTTGGTTTCAACAAAAATTGAATATGTGGGGTTCTTTGATATGCTGAATCTAACCGTGTATTAAGTTTTTTGATTTTGGGCCCTGTTTATAAATTGGTCAACATTGAGATCCAAAGGGTCCAAAATTAAACTTTGTTTGATTTCATCAAAAAATGAATTAGTGGGTTCTTTGATATGCCGAATCTAACTGTGTATTTAGATTTTTAATTTTTTGTCCTGTTTTCAAATTGGTCTGTTCAAAGGGTCCAATATTAAACTTAGTTTGATTTTAACAAAAATTGAATTATTGGGGTTCTTTGATATGCTGAATCTTAACGCATATTTAAATTTTTGATTATGGGCCCAGTTTTCAAGTTGGTCCAAATCGGGGTCCAAAATTGAACTATTTTTTTGTTCGATTTCAACAAAAATTGAATATATGGGGTTCTTTAAATATGCTGAATCTAACCATGTATTTAGATTTTTGATTTTTGGGCCCCATTATCAAATTGGTCCACATTGAGGTCAAAAGGGTCCAAAATTAAACTTTGTTTGATTTCATCAAAAATTGAATTCTTGGGGTTCTCTGATATACTGAATCTAACCATGTATTTAGATTCTGGATATTGGACCATAATAGGTAAATGTCCAATTTAGAATTTTTAAGTTCTTAGACCACATTCATTCTGTGTCAGTAACCTGAATTCACAATCCAAATTCAGAGCCGTATCAAGCTTGAATGTTGTGTCCATACTTGCCCCAACTGTTCAGGGTTCGACCTATGCGGTAGTATCAAGCTGCGCCCTGCAGAGCATTTTATTTAGTCTTCTCTGAAACTTCTGGACCAATTAAATGAAACATTCATTATAATGGTATATATTATTTGGTAACCTTATTTTTATATGATACAATACAAAAGACCATAGTATATTCATGTGAACTTCACAGGCTTTTTAGATATTCTAGTAAATGATTTCTCATTGAAGGAACATACTACATATACTGATGAATGTAATGTCTGTATATTTCTTAAGATACTGTATATAGTCACTCGCTTTTTATTATATCAAACATGTATAAATATTTTACCTTAACTCAATACTTGAAGTTGAATATATATGCAATTACATCTACATTTATGATTGATCAATCAAAATTTTTATTTAATTTTATCTAGACCAGAGCAATGACACATTTTTAACATTTAACTAACATGTTTGATTGAAGTTAAGTGCTAAATAGCACAGAACTTCACATTTTTACTAATATTAACACACATCACACGTTGTTTTAGTTTTCAGATACATTTGAGAACAAGATGTGTATGTCAATGAGACAATTATCCATCCAAGAGCAAATGGCGAATGTTTTTGATGTTCAGTACAATTGTGCTAATTTGAAAAATTATCTACAGTTTATGAACTTAAAATAACTAACATGCCTGGTTTTTGTCAAGTGCTGAATAGCACATTACTTCACATTTCTGATCACATTAACACCCATCACATAATGGTAACACATTTCAGCAGACTTGAAAAATTATCTGCAGTATTTCACATTTAATGTTTACTGTTGTCATTCCAAAAATAAGATGTGGTATGATTGCCAAGTGAAAAAATGTCCATCCAAGACCAAACATTGCTGTTGTCTAGTATATCTGTGCTAATAAGAAGAATTATCTCCAGTTTTTGAACTTAAAATAACTAACATGCCTGTTTTTAGTCAAGTGCTGAATAGCACAGAACTACACGTTTCTATTAACATTAACACAAATTTAATAAGTTTGTTTTATTGCTCTGGTTTCAATTTTTATATCTAAATTCATATGAAGTTCCACTCTTTTTGGGTTAAGAATTATTTTTCTACAGAGAAATACTTAGTTATTTAAATGTACAAAAATGTAGTTTGGTAAAATAATAATTATTTAGTTACAACTAAGCATTACATATATACAATTTATTTCAGACAAAGAATGAAAAGAACAACTACAGAAGAAAGACAAAGAGGTTTACATTTTCAAACTGTACTTTGCTATACAACCACAAAACCCATGGCTGTGTACGTGTTATCAAAGAGACAGAAAGGGACATCATTTTGCAAGGTTGCCATTCTGATCCATTAGCTAGTCACCAGGGTATAAACAGAACAACATTTAAGGTCAAGGAGCGGTATTACTGGCCTGGCCTGGAGGCTGACATCAGAGACTACATCCGCCATTGTGACAAGTGCCAACGTCTAAATTGTCTTGCCAAGGCTTCAGCAGAACTTCACCCAATTCCAGTAAAGGACATACCTTTTGACATGCTGGGACTTGATCTTGTTGGTCCACTTCACACCACAGATAACAATAACAGATTTATTGCAGTCCTTACAGACTATTTCACGAAATGGCCAGAGGTTAAGGCAATTCCATCAAACCATTCCCACCATATTGCTGAGTTTATCATTGAAGTGATTTGCCGACACGGGACACCATCTGAAGTCATCACTGATAGAGGCTGAGAATTTTGTAACAAGGTCAACTCAATCTTATGTTCAAAGCTGAATATAGACCACAAAGTGTCATCTCCTTACCATCCTCAAACCAATGGGCTCACAGAAAGGTTTAACCAGACCCTGTGCAACTCACTCAAGAAGTATGTAAATGACCAACAAAATGACTGGGACCAATATCTACAACAAGTTGCCTTTGCTGCAAGAACATGTGTCCAGAAGTCAACAAAGCAGACTCCTTTCTTCCTAGTATATGGCAGAAAACCTACCTTACCAATAGAGCTAGACATACCTACAGCCATGCCTTCAGACAAATCAGATGAAGTAGAACTGAGCGATAGAATTATGTCATTTGTCCATCTTATTAAGACACAGAAAGACACCAAAGAAGAAATAAAGAAATCTCAGGTTAAGCAGAAAGAGTACCATGACAGGAACCACCAGAAACCATTCCTACCTGGTGAGCAAGTGCTAGTAAAAAACTCAAAGAGAATCAACAGATGTGGGGACAAGATGGTTCACAGATGGACAGGACCATTTATCATTTCAACCTATATAGGGAAAGGTGTCTACAAGGTAAAAGGTAGAAAGACAGTCCTAAATGCAAAGAGCCTTAGAAGGTACTTGACCCCAAAACCAACTGCAAAGAGTCAGAAACCAACTGCAAATAGCCAGAAACCAACTGCAGAGAGCCAGAAACCAACTGCAAAGAGCCAGAAACCAACTGCAAAGAGCCAGAAACCATTAAAACAACTTAAGACCCTTCGCAAGCCTACATCAAATGTTAGACATCAGCAAGCCAGAAAACCTAGCAACCAACCTACTAGTAGATCAAAAGAAACTGCACCCAATTCCTTTGAAAGATGGCTGACTTTGTTACCAAACATCAGTCTTGAATTTATTGTAGACAAGTGTTCAAACTACAACATGGCAAACCCTAGAGATATCGTACGTTTTACAGCTGCCTCACTGGAATGCCCACGCCTATCAATCTACCTGAAATGGCAAAAGGACTCACCATCTGACCTTGACCAATGTATTACCACTCTTGTGGAGAGACTAAAACCACATCCACTTCGCAAGTTACCAAATCCAGTCAAGAGGGTACCAGCCATCATGATAACTGCAGCTGTTCTATTAGAAGCTTACTTGACAACAAGCAAACCAGAAGATGTGCTGCTCACCTTGGAAGATGTCCCACTTGGGTACTCAGTTGAATCCAAGTTCTGCTTTTCACAGGCCAAGACCAAAGAGCGCCTTCATGTTGCTAAACATGCTTTGACTACAGCTGACCTGAAGTCTCTTAGACCAAAGGAATATTTGAATGATCAGGTAAATATTTCAACTTCATACAAGGTTTGGCTTTTAAGGAGGCTCGAGGGTACAAAAATTTCTGCAAAAATCTAAACATTTTTTTTTTCATTACAAATTTTTTTATTTACACTATTAGTTGTTTCTTTATGATATGGCAAAAAGTTCAATAAAAAAATCTATTTGTTTTGGCCCCAGATGACTTTTAAAATGCTCATATCATTGAAAAAGCTCCAAATTATATCCCTTTGGTGCAAAAATGCCATTTTTTCATCAAAATTGTAATATCTTTTTTAACTCATCGGTGACCTATATTTTTTATTATTTTTTTCAAATAATCTCTACTTAAACTAAAAAATTGTTAAATTTAAGTGATTTCTGTAATTTAGTTCTTTTTTATTTCGATATTACCTCGATTTTTTCTATTAGTTGAACGGAAAAAAGTTCCTTAACAAAAAATGCATGCTTCTTTTGAAAGCAGATTGTGAGCTTAAATGAACAGTGACCCCATTTTTTATTTTATTTTTCTATTAGTATTTGATAAAGTACATTTAAAGAAAAAAATAGAAATCATATATTTAAAAAAAAATAGATTTATACCCACGAGCCTCCTTAAATATTTTTTTCATTCAAGCTTCAATATGTATTGTTGAAAATTGTAGGTCTAGAAATTTGAGATGTTTATTAATTATTAACTTGATTATGATTCATACTAGTTATACATATAAATGGCGAAATACAAAATATCTTGATTGGTTGAAAAATATATGACATGTAAAATAAGAAGATGTGGTATGATTGCCAATGAGACTACTATCCACCAAAGTTCAAATGAAGTGAATGTAATTAAATAATGGAAACTTTACATCCTACTACAATGAGAAAAACCAAAACAGCTATGGCTGGCTATAAAAGGTGTGACATGAAAAATATGAAACAATTTAATTGAACAAAGTAACAGCTTATTTATTACAAAACAATTAATGAAAAACAAGTATGACAGACATAAACCAAAGACAACCACTGAACCACAGGCTCATGTATATGGAACCAGACAACAATCAGGAGGCACTCTAAAATTTGGAATTTAATGTTAAAAAAAAATTATAACATTCATGGCAGCATGTGCATCCTAATGACAACCTCACGCCCATAGCCTTTGAAACTAACCTAAAGCTTGATATAAGAAAAGACATTCTGAGTCCTAGCACAAAATGTAATCATAACAATTAAAGGCTTCTTTTGGATATTTTATAGGATTGTAAAAGCATTATGTTGTGCATATCTTTAGTATTTCTAATAAAAGATCATTTATAAATTGTAAACTAGTTTTCTCCTTTGATTTGTTTTACATTTGTCATTTCGGGGCCTTTTAAAGCAGACTATGTAGTGTGGGCTTTGCTCATTGTTGAAGGCCTTACGATGACCTATAGTTGTTAATTTCTTTGCCATTTGGTCTATTGTAAATACTTTATAGTTTTCCTTCATATTTCAGATAGTGAATGCCTTCCTATGTTTATCAAGTGAAAGAAAGTATCAAGCAAGCTTCACAGCATAGTTATGTACTACCAAGCTACCTGGCGCTCGGGAAGGTGGTGACTATGGATATTTAAGATGGTAAGTGATATACTAAGTTGAAAGCATTTATCTATTTAAACAATTAAGCTTTTTTCAGTTTCCTATTCTGTTTTAATAATTTTAAATAAACAAATAATAAATTACCAGCAGTCAGCACAAGTTTAAAAAAATTAAAAAATAAAAAAGTCTGCTAATCAACTTATTCAACATTTGTCAGCAATAGTCAAGCTTGATATTGTTCAAAGTATGTAAAAAGCTGTTAAAAAGTCAATGAAGTCTTGTATGAGTAGAAATTTAAACACTATCACATTTTTTGATATAGTTTTAAAAGTGTGCAACATAATGAACAGGCAAACTTAGCTCCAAGTTATAATATATAACATGAACATATTTAAAACTCAATGAAATGCTTAAACATTTGAATGTAATTCTTTCACTTTATAACTTTTGTGTGTGCAGATATACATGTACTTGTTAATTTTTGGTCCTGTTTTCAAATTGGTCTACATAAAGGTCTAAAGGGTCCAAAATTAAACAAATTAAACTTTGTTTGGTTTCAACAAAAATTGAATATGTGGGGTTCTTTGATATGCTGAATCTAACCGTGTATTAAGTTTTTTGATTTTGGGCCCTGTTTATAAATTGGTCAACATTGAGATCCAAAGGGTCCAAAATTAAACTTTGTTTGATTTCATCAAAAAATGAATTAGTGGGTTCTTTTATATGCCGAATCTAACTGTGTATTTAGATTTTTAATTTTTTGTCCTGTTTTCAAATTGGTCTGTTCAAAGGGTCCAATATTAAACTTAGTTTGATTTTAACAAAAATTGAATTATTGGGGTTCTTTGATATGCTGAATCTTAACGCATATTTAAATTTTTGATTATGGGCCCAGTTTTCAAGTTGGTCCAAATCGGGGTCCAAAATTGAACTACTTTTTTGTTCGATTTCAACAAAAATTGAATATATGGGGTTCTTTAAATATGCTGAATCTAACCATGTATTTAGATTTTTGATTTTTGGGCCCCATTATCAAATTGGTCCACATTGAGGTCAAAAGGGTCCAAAATTAAACTTTGTTTGATTTCATCAAAAATTGAATTCTTGGGGTTCTCTGATATACTGAATCTAACCATGTATTTAGATTCTTGATATTGGACCATAATAGGTAAATGTCCAATTTAGAATTTTTAAGTTCTTAGACCACATTCATTCTGTGTCAGTAACCTGAATTCACAATCCAAATTCAGAGCCGTATCAAGCTTGAATGTTGTGTCCATACTTGCCCCAACTGTTCAGGGTTCGACCTATGCGGTAGTATCAAGCTGCGCCCTGCAGAGCATTTTATTTAGTCTTCTCTGAAACTTCTGGACCAATTAAATGAAACATTCATTATAATGGTATATATTATTTGGTAACCTTATTTTTATATGATACAATACAAAAGACCATAGTATATTCATGTGAACTTCACAGGCTTTTTAGATATTCTAGTAAATGATTTCTCATTGAAGGAACATACTACATATACTGATGAATGTAATGTCTGTATATTTCTTAAGATACTGTATATTGTCACTCGCTTTTTATTATATCAAACATGTATAAATATTTTACCTTAACTCAATACTTGAAGTTGAATATATATGCAATTACATCTACATTTATGAGTGATCAATCAAAATTTTTATTTAATTTTATCTAGACCAGAGCAATGACACATTTTTAACATTTAACTAACATGTTTGATTGAAGTTAAGTGCTAAATAGCACAGAACTTCACATTTTTACTAATATTAACACACATCACACGTTGTTTTAGTTTTCAGATACATTTGAGAACAAGATGTGTATTCAATGAGACAATTATCCATCCAAGAGCAAATGGCGAATGTTTTTGATGTTCAGTACAATTGTGCTAATTTGAAAAATTATCTACAGTTTATGAACTTAAAATAACTAACATGCCTGGTTTTTGTCAAGTGCTGAATAGCACATTACTTCACATTTCTGATCACATTAACACCCATCACATAATGGTAACACATTTCAGCAGACTTGAAAAATTATCTGCAGTATTTCACATTTAATGTTTACTGTTGTCATTCCAAAAATAAGATGTGGTATGATTGCCAAGTGAAAAAATGTCCATCCAAGACCAAACATTGCTGTTGTCTAGTATATCTGTGCTAATAAGAAGAATTATCTCCAGTTTTTGAACTTAAAATAACTAACATGCCTGTTTTTAGTCAAGTGCTGAATAGCACAGAACTACACGTTTCTATTAACATTAACACAAATTTAATAAGTTTGTTTTATTGCTCTGGTTTCAATTTTTATATCTAAATTCATATGAAGTTCCACTCTTTTTGGGTTAAGAATTATTTTTCTACAGAGAAATACTTAGTTATTTAAATGTACAAAAATGTAGTTTGGTAAAATAATAATTATTTAGTTACAACTAAGCATTACATATATACAATTTATTTCAGACAAAGAATGAAAAGAACAACTACAGAAGAAAGACAAAGAGGTTTACATTTTCAAACTGTACTTTGCTATACAACCACAAAACCCATGGCTGTGTACGTGTTATCAAAGAGACAGAAAGGGACATCATTTTGCAAGGTTGCCATTCTGATCCATTAGCTAGTCACCAGGGTATAAACAGAACAACATTTAAGGTCAAGGAGCGGTATTACTGGACTGGCCTGGAGGCTGACATCAGAGACTACATCCGCAATTGTGACAAGTGCCAACGTCAAAATTGTCTTGCCAAGGCTTCAGCAGAACTTCACCCAATTCCAGTAAAGGACAGACCTTTTGACATGCTGGGACTTGATCTTGTTGGTCCACTTCACACCACAGATAACAATAACAGATTTATTGCAGTCCTTACAGACTATTTCACGAAATGGCCAGAGGTTAAGGCAATTCCATCAAAGCATTCCCACCATATTGCTGAGTTTATCATTGAAGTGATTTGCCGACACGGGACACCATCTGAAGTCATCACTGATAGAGGCTGAGAATTTTGTAACAAGGTCAACTCAATCTTATGTTCAAAGCTGAATATAGACCACAAAGTGTCATCTCCTTACCATCCTCAAACCAATGGGCTCACAGAAAGGTTTAACCAGACCCTGTGCAACTCACTCAAGAAGTATGTAAATGACCAACAAAATGACTGGGACCAATATCTACAACAAGTTGCCTTTGCTGCAAGAACATGTGTCCAGAAGTCAACAAAGCAGACTCCTTTCTTCCTAGTATATGGCAGAAAACCTACCTTACCAATAGAGCTAGACATACCTACAGCCATGCCTTCAGACAAATCAGATGAAGTAGAACTGAGCGATAGAATTATGTCATTTGTCCATCTTATTAAGACACAGAAAGACACCAAAGAAGAAATAAAGAAATCTCAGGTTAAGCAGAAAGAGTACCATGACAGGAACCACCAGAAACCATTCCTACCTGGTGAGCAAGTGCTAGTAAAAAACTCAAAGAGAATCAACAGATGTGGGGACAAGATGGTTCACAGATGGACAGGACCATTTATCATTTCAACCTATATAGGGAAAGGTGTCTACAAGGTAAAAGGTAGAAAGACAGTCCTAAATGCAAAGAGCCTTAGAAGGTACTTGACCCCAAAACCAACTGCAAAGAGTCAGAAACCAACTGCAAATAGCCAGAAACCAACTGCAGAGAGCCAGAAACCAACTGCAAAGAGCCAGAAACCAACTGCAAAGAGCCAGAAACCATTAAAACAACTTAAGACCCTTCGCAATTCTACATCAAATGTTAGACATCAGCAAGCCAGAAAACCTAGCAACCAACCTACTAGTAGATCAAAAGAAACTGCACCCAATTCCTTTGAAAGATGGCTGACTTTGTTACCAAACATCAGTCTTGAATTTATTGTAGACAAGTGTTCAAACTACAACATGGCAAACCCTAGAGATATCGTACGTTTTACAGCTGCCTCACTGGAATGCCCACGCCTATCAATCTACCTGAAATGGCAAAAGGACTCACCATCTGACCTTGACCAATGTATTACCACTCTTGTGGAGAGACTAAAACCACATCCACTTCGCAAGTTACCAAATCCAGTCAAGAGGGTACCAGCCATCATGATAACTGCAGCTGTTCTATTAGAAGCTTACTTGACAACAAGCAAACCAGAAGATGTGCTGCTCACCTTGGAAGATGTCCCACTTGGGTACTCAGTTGAATCCAAGTTCTGCTTTTCACAGGCCAAGACCAAAGAGCGCCTTCATGTTGCTAAACATGCTTTGACTACAGCTGACCTGAAGTCTCTTAGACCAAAGGAATATTTGAATGATCAGGTAAATATTTCAACTTCATACAAGGTTTGGCTTTTAAGGAGGCTCGAGGGTACAAAAATTTCTGCAAAAATCTAAACATTTTTTTTTTCATTACAAATTTTTTTATTTACACTATTAGTTGTTTCTTTATGATATGGCAAAAAGTTCAATAAAAAAATCTATTTGTTTTGGCCCCAGATGACTTTTAAAATGCTCATATCATTGAAAAAGCTCCAAATTATATCCCTTTGGTGCAAAAATGCCATTTTTTCATCAAAATTGTAATATCTTTTTTAACTCATCGGTGACCTATATTTTTTATTATTTTTTTCAAATAATCTCTACTTAAACTAAAAAATTGTTAAATTTAAGTGATTTCTGTAATTTAGTTCTTTTTTATTTCGATATTACCTCGATTTTTTCTATTAGTTGAACGGAAAAAAGTTCCTTAACAAAAAATGCATGCTTCTTTTGAAAGCAGATTGTGAGCTTAAATGAACAGTGACCCCATTTTTTATTTTATTTTTCTATTAGTATTTGATAAAGTACATTTAAAGAAAAAAATAGAAATCATATATTTAAAAAAAAATAGATTTATACCCACGAGCCTCCTTAAATATTTTTTTCATTCAAGCTTCAATATGTATTGTTGAAAATTGTAGGTCTAGAAATTTGAGATGTTTATTAATTATTAACTTGATTATGATTCAGACTAGTTATACATATAAATGGCGAAATACAAAATATCTTGATTGGTTGAAAAATATATGACATGTAAAATAAGAAGATGTGGTATGATTGCCAATGAGACTACTATCCACCAAAGTTCAAATGAAGTGAATGTAATTAAATAATGGAAACTTTACATCCTACTACAATGAGAAAAACCAAAACAGCTATGGCTGGCTATAAAAGGTGTGACATGAAAAATATGAAACAATTTAATTGAACAAAGTAACAGCTTATTTATTACAAAACAATTAATGAAAAACAAGTATGACAGACATAAACCAAAGACAACCACTGAACCACAGGCTCATGTATATGGAACCAGACAACAATCAGGAGGCACTCTAAAATTTGGAATTTAATGTTAAAAAAAATTATAACATTCATGGCAGCATGTGCATCCTAATGACAACCTCACGCCCATAGCCTTTGAAACTAACCTAAAGCTTGATATAAGAAAAGACATTCTGAGTCCTAGCACAAAATGTAATCATAACAATTAAAGGCTTCTTTTGGATATTTTATAGGATTGTAAAAGCATTATGTTGTGCATATCTTTAGTATTTCTAATAAAAGATCATTTATAAATTGTAAACTAGTTTTCTCCTTTGATTTGTTTTACATTTGTCATTTCGGGGCCTTTTAAAGCAGACTATGTAGTGTGGGCTTTGCTCATTGTTGAAGGCCTTACGATGACCTATAGTTGTTAATTTCTTTGCCATTTGGTCTATTGTAAATACTTTATAGTTTTCCTTCATATTTCAGATAGTGAATGCCTTCCTATGTTTATCAAGTGAAAGAAAGTATCAAGCAAGCTTCACAGCATAGTTATGTACTACCAAGCTACCTGGCGCTCGGGAAGGTGGTGACTATGGATATTTAAGATGGTAAGTGATATACTAAGTTGAAAGCATTTATCTATTTAAACAATTAAGCTTTTTTCAGTTTCCTATTCTGTTTTAATAATTTTAAATAAACAAATAATAAATTACCAGCAGTCAGCACAAGTATAAAAAAATTAAAAAATAAAAAAGTCTGCTAATCAACTTATTCAACATTTGTCAGCAATAGTCAAGCTTGATATTGTTCAAAGTATGTCAAGCTGTTAAAAAGTCAATGAAGTCTTGTATGAGTAGAAATTTAAACACTATCACATTTTTTGATATAGTTTTAAAAGTGTGCAACATAGTGAACAGGCAAACTTAGCTCCAAGTTATAATATATAACATGAACATATTTAAAACTCAATGAAATGCTTAAACATTTGAATGTAATTCTTTCACTTTATAACTTTTGTGTGTGCAGATATACATGTACTTGTAATCAGACAAACATTATAACTAGACATTAAATTAAGAAGGTTAGTTCACATAATAATCAACATGTATTTACAGTTTTTAGCTGATATGACCATAGTTTCATAATAAATAACATTTACTAAAAATTTTAACCTTATACAAGATATAATTTCTTCATAAGAGCTTATTATTACAGCTCAAGGTGTCTTGCAAAGCTATGGTTATGAAAATCAAATTATTATATGAAATACTTTAATTTTACAGGATTCTCTAGAGCAGTATGAATTGATATTGATGCCAGTATGCTACAAAGACCACTGGTTCCTTTTGGTAGCAAGGCCGAGTCACAGAACAGTTGGTGTCCTAGATTCAATGCATAACATTTCAAGGCAGAAAAGATTTGTAAACCATTGGAGGTATGTTTCTAATTCAAACAAAAAATTTGATTGTACTATTTTGAGGTCTAAAAGAGTATGGGATAAGAATCAATGAGGTACGAACCTTTTGTGAGGAATTTATATTGGGAGAGTTGTACACATGTGCATAAAGGTTCAGAATAGTTCAAATTTATGACAATTTAGGAATTTCTTCAGTTATATAAAAAAAAGTTCACTGAATTGTAGAGAACTGAATTTACAAGACTAATTAGCCCTTATACTCATTTATTTCTATATTTATAAAAAAGAAGATGTGGTATGATTGCCAATGAGACAACTCTCCACAAGAGACCAAAGCACACAGAAATTAACAAATATAGGTCACTGTACAGCCTTCAACAATGAGCAAAGCCCATACCGCAAAGTCAGCTATAAAAGGCCCAAAATGACAATATAAACTAATTCAAACGAAAAAACTAACGGCCTAAATCATGTAAAAAAAATGAACGAAAAACAATTATGTAACACTGAAACAAATGACATTTTTGTAAAGATAAATTTATTATCTCTAGATATATTCAGCTAAGTATCACATTCCAAAGTTGGAATTTACCTGAACAAATTTGGTTTAAAAGATGCTTTTATTTAAATTTTATAAATAAATATTGCATAATTAAAATATTTCTTCAAATTCTAATTACATTCAACTAAAAAGTGTTTATATTCAATTTAACAATACATTAAAAGGAGATGTAGAATGACTGTCATTGAGATGCTATTTAATTCACCTCAATGAAGTGAATCAAACAAGATATCGATGATGACTTTTAACATAAGCAAATCTTCTAAAAGTTTATTTTGTGTTTCAGGCAATTTATGAAAGCCAGACATCAAATAGTTACAGGAACACCTACATCATGGACATTGGAACAGTTTGTGTCATCAAAGCAGGCAGATGGTGATTCCTGTGGTGTGTTTGTAATAATGGTACGTAAAATAATTTCTATTATTCTCACACAATTTATCTGTTTCCCAACATGTTGATTATTTTTTATTTAATCAAAGTGCAGTTTGTGTGAACTCAGTTCTTCATTTGTCAAAATTCGATTATGACAACAAATTTTCTTGCTTTCCTCTGAATTTCCTATTGTGATGGCATGTTGTTTGAAAATCATAAGAGAAACAGATTCCACCACCAAATCTTGTTTTAATTTACTATATTTATCCACTCTCGATATTTAAATTCTAAATATTTAGATTGCTCAGCGAGACTCGCTTTTTAAATTTGAAAATTGTCTCGAGTGGATAAATATTGTATCAAACTCTATGCAGTGGTAGAATCTGTATTTGTACTTAGCAAAAAAAAAACAATTACAAAAGCAGAAAAAAAAAAGAATAAGCAATAAATAATATTACCTTTTTTTAACTTAATTTGAATGACTATTTTGTTAATAATTAAATACATAATGTTTAAAACTTATTCATACGCAATTAGGAAAGAAGTGCTTCAATATTGAACAAAACATCTAAATATTTTTTTCTCTTACAGAATGCATATGCAATTCTTCACAAGAAGCCAACAACCATCATGAGACAATGCCATGTAAAGGGTTACAGGAAATTTGTCAGTCATCAACTTTTCACCCACTCTACAACAACACCATAGACATGATAGAAGACAGACAAGACATTATCATGATCTTCCTTTGTTATATTCAAAGACAATATTCTTTATTTACAATGTGAAAAAAGTATATACTAGGTTTTATATAAAAGGGATACACAATATCTACGTCTACATTTATGTTTTTTAGAGATAATAACAATGATTAAGTATTTATAAAGGTTAACTGAACAAATTGAATTAAAACTAAAACTTATTCAAGATACCATTTCTTATGAGCCAGTCTCTCATAAATCAAATTTAATGTTTATCAGAGTTATTGGATCCAAAAGGTCAACTTAAAGTTTTATTTACAAAAATTAACATTCTAAAATCAGTTTCATATAGAAGCCAGTAAAATTTTAGACTTATTTGTTTTTAAAATATATGTCCAAAAACCATTGCTATGGACATTGACATTTTAATTATCATATATATAAATATGTATATAAGTATGAAAAAGCGAGGAATAGGTGTGGAAGAGTGGAATCATTGAATGGAAAATAATGGTTCTTTATAATGTATATCACATGTACTGAATGCAAAAGGAAATGAAAGTTTGAATGAAAGAGATGAATCTATTATTTAAAACTTCACTGGTTATTCATGCACTTATTAATGCAATTAAAAACAATGAAAACAATCAATTCTTATACTTGATCAATTCTGTTAACAAACTGGGGCCTCAGTCAATAACCTTATATATGGAATATTGACCCTACCTTTTATATACCTTCACTTTGAAAAGTATTATCTATTCTTACTCCTAAGGATATTAATAATACTCCAATAAGTAGTTGGAATGTATTTAACATGTTGAAATGATGTTTGGAAATTTACTCAGCAAAGGTATTTTGACCCCCCCCCTTTGCCATGGTATATTGCCCCCCTCATATACCTCCTATTACAAACAATAAAGCCATTCTTACTCATTTACATAGTTATAATACTCCAATAAGTAGTTTATAAAAAAGAAGATGTGGTATGATTGCCAATGAGATAACTTTCCACAAGAGACCAAATGGCACAGAAGTTAACAACTATAGGTCACCATATGGCCTTCAACAATGAGCATGATACATTGAACCCCCAACTGTAGACCTTTAATTTCATAAATTCTAGTTGTTATAACTCCTTTACATAGTTATTATACTCCATTAAGTAGTTTGTATGTATTTTACTTGCTTGAAAAGATGTTTTGAAAATTTTATTTAGCCATGGTATTTTGACCCCCCTACCATGGTTTAAATTTAAAAATTCTAGCTGTTATAACTCTTTTACATAGTAATTATACTCCAATAAGTAGTTTGTATGTATTTTACTTGCATGAAAAGATGTTTTGAAAAATTTATTTCGCCATGGTATTTTGACCCCCTGCCATGGTATATTGAACCCCCTACAATAGACCTTTAAATTTAAAAATTCTAGCTACTGTAACTCCTTCACATAGTAATTATACTCCAATAAGTAGTGTGTATGTATTTTACATGCATGAAAAGATATTTTGAAAATTTTACTTTGCCATGGTATTTTGACCCCCCTACCATGGTATATTGAACCCCCTACTATAGACCTTTAAATTTAAAAATTCTAGCTGTTATAACTCTTTCACATAGTAATTATACTCCAATAAGTAGTTTGTATGTATTTTACATGCATGAAAAGATATTTTGAAAATTTTATTAAGCCATGGTATTTTGACCCCCTGCCATGGTATATTGAACCCCCTCCCCCTTTTATACCTCCAATTTCAAAATTCTAGCTACTGTTACTATTTTATTATTTAGTAAATTAGATAATATGCAATACTATTTATATAAAACAGGGGGGTTCAATATACCATGGTGGGGTTCAAAATACCATATGTGAAAAATGACTCCGGGGTCAAAATACCATGCGGTATAATGACCCTGGGGTCATTATACTGCATGGTATTTTGACCCGGGGTTAACTTTTTAGGGGATTCAAAATACCATATGACACCGGGTATAAATCAGCATCTCACTCGGTGATGTTTCTCGATTACTTTAACCTAGTAACCGGTAATCATCATAGATCTCTGGTCAAAAGGAGGTTCTTGCAGAAAAAGGAAAACGATACTGAAGGTGAGGAAGGAATAATTCTAGTACACTAAGGGATGTTATTTGTGATCACAACAGGTGTTAAGAGTTCCAGTATTGAATATATTTTCATTGGAACTAATTCAAAAACTATAAATAGACTGACAAATCAAGTACTGGGGCACCGCACGGGAGCAGTCCTGTCTGCGGAGTATTTCGCCATTTTCCCCAACTTGATTCGTTCTCTTTACAGATAAACAAAATATAAATAATATGAAAGATGCATGGATTAGTTTTTATCCATGTTTCTTTTACCTTAAAATTTTAAAGAACATCCGGTATTCCAATTTTGACATTATTGAGGGACGGTAGGACCTTTAAAATGGGGTTTCATGTTTTCTAATTCATGACTACCGGATTTCGTGTCTTTTAATTCGGGATTGAGGGATCGGACCCCCTCCTACCCCTCATTATTCAATTGTCAATCTAAAATATCCTGCCACTAATTATTTCCAGAAATAATCTGAAAAAAAACCATCAATATTCCCATAATAACATAAAACGATACACATGTAGTTATATCCAATTTCCCGTATTCATTATATTAAAAGGAAGCATGTGGCAAAAAGAAAAACTCTGGACAGCTTGTCTCAACGATGTCGAGCTCTCTGGAAATGCCAAGAATGCAGAATTTTACACCATTTATTCCAGACCCCCTGCCGAAATTTTTTGGCATAACTTTACTTGCCAATCAGTACTGACTCACTAAAATAATATGCCTAGTCGGTCTTGACAGCGTGGTCACTATGGAGACGCAACGTTGCTCATTAATATTCATAAGCATCACAAGAGTTATTTGACCCTGAAAAAATTGCCTTAACATACCTGCGTTATTTTGTAAATCACAGATAAATTACTGAACTTATATCTTTACACTTCAAGATCTTTTAATTAACAATGGCATAAAATGAATAAAAAGAATAGATACCAATAATATTGCCTATACCTAGTTTTCTATACATTATTGAGATAATAGTATTTTTTTTTCTTCAAGATAAAAGAAGCCATGCATGTATACAGACAACATTTTGTAAAGAAGTCATTGTCACAGGCTCAGGAATGGCTTTTATAATTACAAAGAAGGATTCTCAGATTCTTTGGTGAGTTATTCTCTATTAATAAATTTTTAAAAACTTTAGAGATACAAACATTTATTTTAGTACAGATACCTTAACAATGGAGGCAAAACGAAATAGAAAAGGTTGATTTAAAAATTTATAAAAAAATTATTTTCAAAGACAACTTCTTTATCGTGAGAAACATACTGTAACTAGATAGTTAGAAATGTATCAATGAAATTGAGAATGGAAATGGGGAATGTGTCAAAGAGACAACAACCGACCAACGTGCAGATAACAGCCAAAGGCCATCAATGGGTCTTCAATGCAGCGAGAAAATCCGGCACTCAGAGGCATGCTTCAGCTAGCCCCTAAACAAAATGTATTCTAGTTCAGTGATAATGGACATCATACTAAACTCCAAATAATATAAAAGAAACTGAAATTAACAATCATACAAGACTAACAAAGGCCAGATGCTCCTGACTGTGGGGAGGCCCAAACATGTGGCGGTGTTTAACATGTTTTTTGAAATCTCAACCCCCACCTATACCTCTAGCCAATGTAGTAAAACAAACACACAACAATATGCACAGTAAACCTCAGTTTGGTAGAAGTCTGAGTCTGATGTCAGAATAGGTAACAAAGGACAACTAGCAGTTTCTGACATGCCAGCCATGTTGCACTTCATTTCCACATACATTAGTTTAGTTTAAACATGTTTATTTATAGTGGATTGGGAAACAAGTTTTGCAACTTACAAGGGTGTCTTTAACGTGCAAGAGATATGGCTCTTTCTTGACACGGGTCGGCCATTTTTCGTCCCCATCCGACGGACTATCATCGTTTCCTCAAGACCATACTCGCAAATGGTGTCAAGGGAGAGCCGAAAATTCAGTCCCTGAAATTTTCATCCTGGAACGGGAATCGAACCAGGAACCTTTGTGTTAGTAGTCCGATGCACTAACCACTACACCACGGCTCTCTTTACACCATACATTACAATTTCTTTTGCAAAAATGTGTATAACATAACATAAGATTGCTAAACTTTCCTGAAAAAAGGGGTGAGAACTTGAAAAAAACCTTTGTTGAACTAGTAAATAGTGACCTAAATGTAAATATTGAGCCCAGTGATGTGCTAGCCATCCACAGAATACCTGGAAAAGAAGGTTACCAGAAGTCTGTTATTGTGAAGGTTAGAAACACTGACACTAAAATACGGATAATGCGACAAAAAAGATCCTTGAAAATTGAACTTAAATTTCATGATGATATAATACAACGCAATATTGGACTTACGGCAAGACTTAAAAACACTGAAAAATTTGAAGATGTATGGTTTTACAACTGTAATGTGCTTGCCAAAACTGAAAAAAAGTAGTAGAATAAGATTTGACCTGTTTGACAATGTAGATGAAAAAATGAAAAAGAAATTGAAAAAGGGAACTTTATCAATCTTGTATAGTCAGTTACATCATTTAATTTAATTTTTGAATCATTCCAGCTTTTTATTAATTTCAATAGATTGATATAAATGTAAAAGATAACTGCTGAAGTAAAAAGTGTTTTATATCAGTTGTGAATTACATATTCCTATATAAATAGTAAAGAATATAAGAGAAATTCATCTTGATAAATTAGTTTAAAATAAATTATACTGTCACTATACAGTAAAGGGGAAATAACTCTAACATTTATAATGATATAAATATTCAATTTTATCTTTTAAACATCTATTCCTTTGATAGTATTAAGTATAATTGTTACATGCCATACTGTAAATTAATTAATACATTCAATGTTGAAAGAAAAAAATAATATGCGACATCTTATGTTTGTATGTGTGTATGTTTGTGTATGTTAAATTTGTTACAATTGTATATTTGTACTTATGAACTTATACTTTAATATTATATGGTTTATAAAACATCACTTCATCTATAATCATGGATAATAATGTAGCGATATTATCAGTAAATGTGAGGGGTCTTTTCTCAAATTCCAAAAAGAGGGCAGATGTATTTGATTGGGCTAAAAGTAAAAATACTTCAATAGTGTGTTTCCAGGAAACTCATAGTAATAAAGACATTGAAAAAAAACTTGGAGGATGAATGCGGAAGCACATGTTTTTTCAGTCATAAAGACAGTAAAAGTGCATGTGTCTCTGTTATGTTTAAAAAGGGTCTGGATTTTGTTGCGCATAATTCTGTTACTGATGATAATGGTCTTAGATTGTTTTAGATTTAACAATTTTTTCACAAAAATTGAGTTTTGCCTGTCTGTATGGCTATAATACTGATGAACCTTCATTCTTTGATATAATAATGCAGAACATTTTATCCTTTAAAAACACAAGTGTTTTATTATGTGGTGATTGGAATGTTGTTTTAGATAAATTTATTGATACAAATAATATCAAACATAATATCCGTAAACAAAATTGATGAAATTATTGATATTATTTAAGCAATAAACTAATTTTTGAGATGTTTCAGGCATTGGCCTTCTTCAGTTCTTTATTTTTCTCCACAACTACATGGCAGACATTTTTTCTTTTTCAATCATTAAGATGTTATAGATATAACTCCTTGGAACTGTCATGACGTCACAATACTTTAACGTCACAATAACATGACGTCATAATACTATTTTATGAATGAAAGTTAAATTATATAAGCTTTGATGAATTAAAGTCATTCCTTTTTAACGTTGATTCCAAATGGTCTAATTGTATTTAGTTTTAGCATCAATTGTGCCTCAATATATCTTCTGTAATTTGCGGATTTATCGTAAATTTGTTGCAGAACTTGAACTGTGAAGTCCTCTTTACAATGATCCTCTTGGTTAAAATGTTCCGCCACAGCTGTATCTCTATCATGTCTGATATCTGCAAGATGCTCTTTTATTCTTTCGTTGAGTGATCTTTCTGTTTCCCCAACATAGACGTAGTGGTTACATTTTCCACAGTGAAGTCCATAAATAAGGTTCACTAGTTGACATCAATGAATGTTCTTTTTGAGGTTGAATGTTTTATCTCCGAGTATAATTTTTTCTTAATTTCTTTCAATATTGCAAACTTCACATTCTTCTTTACATGTTTTGTTGCTGCTGTTGTTAGTACTTTTTTTGGTGATTTTATTTAGTTTTCCATGTACGATTATGTCTGCTAAGTTTCTATCTCTTCGATAAGCTACAAGTGGTAGTTCAGGAAATATTTCTTTCATCAAGTTACAGTTATGTAAAATATCAATTCTGTTTTTCACAATGTCATGAATATCTGGTAGTAAATCGGTAAAAGTTACAACTAGAGGTATGCGTTATGATGTTTTTTTAATTTAATTTTTTCTTTGTAATAACTCTTTTCTATTTATTGATGTTTTTGAACTACTTGATCCTTGGCGTGCATGCCATCCAGAAGATAGGAAATATACTCGGCGTCAGTCCTCACCTATAAAACAAAGTCGTTGAGATTATTTTTTAATTTCAGAAGACCTTTTTTCACTAATGAAAAATACTAAAATTATACCAGGTTATAGAACTGACCACTCAGCAATTATTTTCACCTTCTCAGCTTGTTTAGAGAAACGGGGCAAAAGTTACTGAAAATTTGACTCTCAGTTACTCAGAGATGCAGATTATATACAAAAGGTTAAATTATGCATTCAGGTTACTATTTTGTAATAATATCTGTCAGGTGATATGGAAGATCTTCTTTCTGTTGATTTGTCATGTAATGATCAAACATTTTTTGAAATATTGAAAATGAAGATTAGATCTTTGTCCATAAATTACAGCATAAATAAATCCAAAGAGGAAAAAAATTTCACCCTGAAACTTGAAAATAATATTTTACATTTAGAAAGTATTATGAACCATTCTCCAAATGAGGAGGTTCAAAAATCTTTACTTCATAAAAAATTTGAACAAGATAATTGTCAACAAAAGAAGGTTGAACGTTTGCTGCTTAGATCCCGCTCTAACTGGCATGAGAATGGTGAAAAATGTTCAAATTATTTTTGTAAATTAGAAAAGAAAAATTTTATAAAGAAAACAATAACAGAACTTATAGATGACAAAGGTCAACATATATCAGAGCAATCAAAAATTCTAATGCTGGCATCACACATTGGCATATAGACCAGCGTGCACCAAACGTACAGAGAAAATTGACAAAGTTGGTATACGTTAGTTGCACGCCAGAGGAACGTTAAGCAATTGTTAAACGCGCGTTACATAAGTTTGAAGTACGTTGAAATGCAAAGGTATACGCTTGGTGCTGCTTAGATCCCGCTCTAACTGGCATGAGAATGGTGAAAAATGTTCAAATTATTTTTGTAAATTAGAAAAGAAAAATTTTATAAAGAAAACAACAACAGAACTTATAGATGACAAAGGTCAACATATATCAGAGCAATCAAAAATTCTAATGCCGGCATCACACATTGGCATATAGACCAGCGTGCACCAAACGTACAGAGAAAATTGACAAAGTTGGTATACGTTAGTTGCACGCCAGAGGAACGTTAAGCAATTGTTAAACGCGCGTTACATAAGTTTGAAGTACGTTGAAATGCAAAGGTATACGCTTGGTGAACGCTACAACTCGAGGAAATTTTTATGCAGCATAAAAATTTTCATCCAGCTCAAGCATGTGTTTAGCGTATACCTGTACCCTACACACACGTAATACATACACTACAAGTGCGTTGAAAACGCTACAGATAAGTTTGAGACACGTTTAGGTCACGTTGTATATGCTTCAAGATCGTTCGACTTTAACTTAAACGTATGTGGGTGTTTTTGTAACAAACACCCTATAATAGAACGTCCGAGATACGACCGGGACGCGTCTTAAATACGTTCAAGAGACTTTTTTCCTTCGTAGCGTGCATTCCATCTACGTTAGACAAATGCCAGGCATAGGCCAACATACGTTACTTGAACGCCTGATAAACGCTTAGGTACGCTTCTCATACGCCCAATACACACTTAAAGCTCATTGCGCACACGATACAGATATGATTGACAGGTTGAATGCATCCAAAATTACTAGCGTATTGGCAGCATACACGATTTTTTACCACACCAGGCGTACATCGGAGCTATACGCTGATGTGTGACGCCGGTATTACGGAACAATAAATTTTTTATAGAAATTTATACTAAAGATCATTTTTTAATCATAGAATTAAGCTCACAGAAGAACAAAGAGATTTTTGCGAGGGAAATTTAACTTTTAAAGAGTGTGCTGATTTGTTAAAATATATGACAAATGGTAAAAGTCCTGGTTCTGATGGGTACACAGCATTAATCTCAACTCGGCCAATTCCGTACCCTCATCTAACCTCGTCCCTGATACGTAGGTTTCCATTACTGATCTCTTGTAAAGAAGGGGAATAAAGTATTATAAATATTGCATTTTAACAAATCATCATGGCTGCGCCCATCAGAAAAAATAGACCCTTTGAATGACTGAATATTATCCATATTATCATGTTATATTTCGTTTGTGAGGAAATTATGTAATCATGGTTAACATTTAATACTTAGGGGACGACCATTTGATATTCTGGGGGGGGGGGGGGGGGGGGGCAGGAGGATTTGTTGTGGATCGGTTATTTATTTTTGTAAACTAAGAGGACAGATTATCTATTTTCTGCACTATTGAAGCAAGATTTTTCATTTTCATTAAAGCAAGGGACTGATTATTTATTTTCACAACTATATTTATAATATTCGAAAACATACAATTTTTAAATTATTTGTTTATTATAAATAATTCATGTATAGTCAAGTCATTATGTACCATTTAATCAGAATTAATTATTATCCTCTGCAGAAATGAATCTTTTTATATCCCCCAATGCATATACATGTATTGCATACATACACAGTATTAAAGTTTGGTTGAAACTAAGGCTCTTCTAAAAGTATTGGCAAACGTGTTTCGCCTAGCGGAGCGAGGCAAAAATTTTTTTGAAGGGTTTTTGAAACGCTGAAGGCCCAAGAAGCTATAGAACAAATGATGCAAAATCATGACTTCTGGGTGTTCCCCAGACCCTTTCTTAAACTGAAAATGCAAGTTCTGTTTTAATAATTTTATGACAATATTTTGGTCTCAAAGCAAAATCACGTTACAGATTCAGTGTAAGACTTAAGTTTCTAGGAACAACATCAAAAGACAAATATGCATGATATTAAAAGCAAAAATGTAATTCACATAGTTAAGTCTGTGGCTGCTGTGTTTTTTTAAACTCATAATCAAGTTAATAATAAAATTACTAAATTACAAAATGAATGCAACACTAACAGAATACAGAAGGGCAATCAATGAACAAAAGACAAATAAATAAGAAATATTGATCCCGAAAAATTAGGGGCTACGTCTGAGGGAGAACAGAACTTGCTTCTTGCAAGGCACTCACGGTGAACACAATTTGATATGGAGACAAGAGTTTGGTTTTGAAATTTCCTACATGAGGCATTTGTCTCAATGTAATTACGGCCCTGATTTAATAAAAGTGAGGTAAGTGTTCCTGAGACAATTAACCTCAAGTTTAATGAAACCAATTTTCTGACATTTCAAGTATATTTAAATAATATTTATACTTTTATTATTAAAAGATATGGGAAGTGTTTCCCGATTTTTTTTTTTGGAAAAAAGATTAATTTATGAAGAATCTGGTGCCATCTCATACTTTCGATTAGACCTGCTGAGTTATTTATTTTCAATACATTGCAAGTCAGGTCATTTATTTTCAAACTACCACAGAACAAACCATTTATTTTTGTGATTATCAAGGCTGAGTTATTTATTTTCAAAATCCTCCTGACCCCCCCCCCCCCTCCTACCCCCCCACCGGAATATCAAATGGTCGTCCCCTTACATTTATATTCCGGTGAAGAATTTTTTTATTAAGATATAAGGAAAGTTTTACATAGCTAATAGAAATATATGTCCCAATTAAGATTGTGATAAGCTACTGATTTTCTCCCAAACTTAATTTGTTGTGTTTCTTTATTGAAGGAGGAGTTATAAGGCTACTGGTGCAGTGTAAGGTGACTTAAGAGACGTACCAATAAAGATGTGCATATTGGTTTAATTTTGAATGAACAATAGGAATTTGAGTTATATGCTGAGTTACAAACTGCCACAGTAACATTGATAACTTGGTGGCACATGAGGTGTTTTTAGATTTTAGTATATGCCACAGTGCATGAACTTTTACAGTAAAATACATAGTTTAGTGTATTATTGACATAATAACATGTGTGCCTTAAATGGAGTACAAATGTATATAGTATGGTGATGGAACAGTTTCCTGCACGTGTACAAAAGTGAATTGACATTAAGTTACTTTAAAGCTACAAGTTTTTTAATTGAGCACCCAGCTGGGATAACATCCTTAGCTGATATTGGATAAGACCAACTGCCGTTGCGTTGTAAATTGGTGGTGGATACGCCAAGCTGTGTTGATATCCTTTATACCAGTATCTTGAACAATTGTTTATAGGCGAATTAATACTGGTTTGTGCACCGATTATATTCACTGTAAATTATTCTTGCACATGCACACAGTTGCTTACAGTAATCTGTTGCTTACCCGTTGTAGTGTTTCACTTTTTAGCTCACCGGGGCCCGAAGGTCCCCATGTGAGCTTATGCCATCACTTGGCGTCCGTCGTCGTCCGTCGTCTGTCTTCGTCGTCGTAAACTATTTCAAAAATCTTCTCCTCTGAAACTACTGGGCCAAATACCTTCAAACTTTAACTAAATGTTCCTTATGGTATCTAGTTTATAAATTGTATCCGAAGTTTTGATCCATCGACAAACATGGCCGCCATTGCTAAAAATAGAACATAGGGGTCAAATGCAGTTTTTGGCTTATATCTCAAAAACTAAAGCTTTTAGAGCAAATCTGACATGGAGTAGAATTGGTCAATTGGTCAAGATCTAATGGCCTTGAAATTATCAGATGAATCAAATAACCCATTGTTGGGTTGCTGCCACCGAATTGGTAGTTTTAACAAAATTTTGCAGTTTTTTGTTATTATTTTGAATATTATTATAGATATATATAAACTGTAAGCAGCAATAATGTTCAGCAAAGTAAGATCTACAAAAAAGTTAATATGACCGAAATTGTCAATTGACCCCTTAAGGAGCTATTGCACTTTAAAGACAATTTTACACAATTTGTTCATCAAGTTTGCTAACATTTAAAAATCTTCTTCTCTGAAACTATTGGGGCAATTACCTTCAAACTTTAACTAAATGTTCCTTATGGTATCTTGTTTATAAATTGTATCCGAAGTTTGTATTCATTGACAAACATGGCCGCCATGGCTAAAAATAGAACATAAGGGTCAAATGCAGTTTTTGGCTTATATCTCAAAAACTAAATCTTTTAGAGCAAATGTGACATGGGGTAAAATTGTTTAATTGGTCAAGATCAATCGGCCTTGAAATTATCAGACAAATCGAACAACCCATTGTTGGGTTGCTGCCACCGAATTGGTAGTTTTAACAAAATTTTGCAGTTTTTTATTATTTTGAATATTATTATAGATATGTATATAAACTGTAAGCAGCAATAATGTTCAGCAAAGTAAGATCTACAAAAAAGTTAATATGACCAAAATTGTCAATTGACCCCTTAATGAGTTATTTAAAGACAATTTTACACAATTTGTTCATCAAGTTTGCTAACATTTAAAAATCTTCTCCTCTGAAATACACGTGAGCGATTCAGGCTCTTGAGAGCCTCTTGTTTGGTATTGAGTTATCCCTCTTTGTACAGGTTTAGAGTAAACGCATTTCAGGGTAGTTCCTATCCCCTTTCTTATATAGTCCTCTTTATGATACTCAAAGGGAAGACTTTTTTCAATACATATCTGACAATTGTTATAATTTTAAAAATTTAAATAAATCTTCTAAATTTTTATGGCTCTTGACTCAAGAAAATGTAACTCTTATGGAAAAACTGGGCTGTTATATTTGTGACTGTTTTGAATTACGGAGATCAGGTATGCATATTGACACTAAGTCAAGTAAATGATTTGAGAATGGATACATATAATGTAACTTTATTCTTTTATTCACAATATATATGTGGTTTTTGGCTCTGATTCTGACCAATGCTAATATACTAAATATATATTTTCAAGTGACTATTATTGTTGTTGTTACCAATTATGTAAATCAATTGTATCTGATTTTATGCCCTTTATGGGCCCTGTAATTTGGGAAATAAAAATATTCTATTCTAATATAGCTCTCAAAATTCAGCCATGGAACACGTTTTTAGTTCAATCAAAACAAAATTAGTATAGAAGTCCCCCACAGAGTAAGTTTATTTCCCTGCCTGATTATATTTTTATTATGTATTTAGAAGTATGCACAAATAGTGCCAGGTATATATTTTTGTGTTTTCAACCCGTAAATAAGGGTTATAATTTTTGGTAAACGGACAGAAAGTCACAGGACATAAAAGTCACAAATTTGATAGGACAAAAAGTCACAAATAATTTGTTGACAATTGAAAATATAAGAGAAAGATCTTGAAATATTTTCTTTGTATTACATATATCCATTTTTATACGACCGCAAAAAAATTTTTGTGGTCGTATATTGCATAATTTAGTGGCAAGGTTCCTGTGCAAAAAATAGTTGACATGCATTTTGTAGCCGGACACACGGACACAACCGGATAAATTATAAATATTGAATATACTAATTCAGTTTAAAGGCTTAATTTAATACAAATGACGGTGTTCTAATGTAAAATGCCACAAATGTAAATTTTAATTAAATACAATTTTCTGGAACACAAATTATACTGTAAATTCATATTGGCATGCGTAGGCACCGGACACATCCATCTAGAACACCAATACCAATATTTAATATTCAAATAGTTCCAGTGTAATGCTGTGTGTTATTCAAGAAATAGAGTTAATTAATTGTCTATACAATTTTATACCCTTAAAGGACACTTGCTGTGACAAAACTCCTGCAACTTTTATTGTATTGTACTTTCAATATTCGCATTGCGCAGGCGCATGCAAAATCGATTGTTATATATAGTAATCCAGCGTACATCCAAACGTGTAGAGCCGATTTTAACTTGGGGCCTACTATAAATAATAAAATCGAATGGCAATACAACTATATCAAAGTAAGAAGATATATATTCCTTGATAATTATCAGATGTAGGCTTATCAGACCTTTCTTCCCCGATCTTCCTGATTCGCAGCGGGAGCTTTGCGTGTATATAGCCTTTGATTTTTCATATAGTGTGAACAATGTATTTCTTCCACTGATGTCTTCCTATTTTTCTTACGCATTCCCAATATTTATATGTGTTGCGCCTTAAAGATGAAATCATATTCATTTGGATATGGTTCAGTATAACAGGAACATATATATTGATATACTGTTCCCAGGGTATAAGTTTACGGAGCTGTACGTCAAACTGAATTAAATTGTCTAGTCAGTTATGACATACAATTATCCATGACTTGAGTTTGAGCAGGTAGATGTTTCTTTGAGTTTATATCCTAAAAGGATTCACCACACGCACTGTTTAGGTTTTATTAGTCTATAGATTATTGAAAACACAAAAGGGGTCTGAAAGAGGGGGGGGGGGGGGGGGGGGGTAAATTGTTCGATCCTTAATTTCTGGATAAAATAACTTAATTTATACAGGGAAGTGAAAAAAATAGTTTGTTTCCCTTGAAAATTATGATAAAACAAATAAAACATTTAGTTTTAAAATAAATCATGTTCCTGTCGATATTTGATATTGAAGAAAATAGTTTTTATTCTAAATTGATTTGCATTAATATAACTGAGGTTGCAAGATGAAGAGTAAGATATACTATTTATGATGACAGTGGTAAGTAAGTTAGTCTTTATATTATTGTTTCAGGAATTCAATTGAAAGTCAACTATTCAAACATGTCAAAAGTAATATTTGTACTCTTTTTGGTGAAGCCATACATACGTGTCCATGTATCCCCGGACACAAAATGCATGCTAACTATATTTTGCACCGAAAATAGGACATATCTATTAAAGTCTATTTCATGAAGAAATGGTCCCTAAATGGCTCATAAACTTCCTGTTGGCCAAGTGAACCTTTTCTCATCACTTACAAATGTATCTTTCCTCGTCCTTCGTCGTCGTATGATTACTTTTACAAAAATGTTCTGAAACTTTTGGGCCAAATGTAACCAAACCTTTCCACAATCACTATTGGGGTATTCAGTTCAAAAAATGGTTAAGTGAATTTGATAGGAACTACTTACAATATATAGACAACGATATTTTTATGCCCCCGCCGTAGCGGAGGGGGCATTAAGTTTTACCCTTGTCCGTCTGTACGTACGTACGTACGTCCGTACGTCCCGAAATTGGTTTCCGTTCTCTAACTTGAGTTTGCCTCAACCAAATTTTATGAAACTTATACACAATGCTAATTACCACAAAACACAGATCAAGGTTGAATTTTGGTGGCGTCACTTTAACCGTTCTAGAGTTATGCCCCTTTATAAAAGGAAAAATTGCTAAATTTTTAGTTTCCGTTCTCTAACAGAAGACAACAATTCAATAGCAGTGAATTTGAACTTTCATATGACTTTAATGTGTTTATCAAAACTTTCCTGAAAGTAACAAAGTGCTTGGTAAATATTTCTTATCCTTCCTGCTTTGAATTTTTTTCTCAAATTATGATTTTCAAACTGTCATTTCGAATAATAAAAAAGATAAAAAGTTTGTAGACTTAATGCATTGCTAAAGGAAATATCTATGGAGTTCAAAGTTTGGGACAGAAATACTAAGAATTTGCCTTTCCTTATTTTTCTAGCTAAGCTGTCCTCTAGACCAGGAAAATGTGGAAGGGCTGATGGCTACATCCTGGAAGGAAAAGAACTCTACATGAACAAAATCAAGACCAAGAAAGGCAAATAAACTGTGATGTGTCTGCAGAAATAAAAAAAAATTACGAAGAATTGATTTTATTTTTATGCCGCTGCTGTAGGCGAAGGGGGCATTAAGTGTTACCCTTGACCATCTGTCCGTCCAATTTTTCGTTTCCGCACTCTAACTTAAGTTTGCCTCATGCAAATTTTATGAAACTTATGAACAATGCTTAGAACCACAACATGCAGACAGAGTTCAACTTAAGGTTATGAGTCATTAACTGTCCTAGAGTTATGCCCCTTTTTATACGACCGCAAAAACATTTTTGGGATCGTATAATGGTATGATGTCGTCGTCGTCCGAAGACACATTTGGTTTCCGGACAATAACTTTAGTTTAAGTGAATGGATCTCTATTTTTAAAGAAGGTTCAATACCACAAAAGGAAGGTTGGGATTGATTTTGGGGATGATGGTCCCAACCGTTTAGGAATTAGGGGCCCAAAACAAGCATTTTACTAGTTTCAGGATAATAACTTGTGTATAAATATTTTGATTGCTCTGAAATTGTACCACAATGTTTAATACCACAAGTAGAAGGTTGGGATTCATTTTGGGGGTTATGGTGCCAACAGTTTAGGAATGAAGGGCCAAAAACAAGCATTTTTGTAGTTTCAGGACAATAACTTGTGTGTGAGTGTATGGATCACTCTGACATTGTAACACACAGTGTCCATATTACAAAGGGAAGTCTGGGATTGAGTTTGGGAGTAATTGCCCAAAACATGGAGGAATAAGGGGCCAAAAACAAGCATTTTTAGCTCACCTGGCCCGTCGTCGTTAGCTTTTACAAATATCTTCTCCTCTGAAACCACTGGGCCAAATTTAACCAAACTTGGCCACAATCATCATTAGGGTATCTAATTTAAAAAATGTGTCCGATGACCCCGCCAACCAAATAAGATGGCCACCATGGCTAAAAATAGAACATAGGGGTAAAATGTAGATTTTGGCTTATATCTCTGAAACCAAAGCATTTAGAGTAAATCTGACATGGGTAAAACTGATTATCAGGTCAAGAACTATCTGCCCTGAAATTCAAACAAATCTGACAACCTGTTGTTGGGTTGCTGCCCCTGAATTGGTAATTTTAAGGACATTTTGCAGTTTTTGGTTATTATCTTGATAATTATTATAGATAGAGATAAACTGTAAACAGAAATAATGTTCAGCAAAGTAAGATCTACAAATAAGTCGTCATGACCAAAATTGTCAGTTGACCCCTTTAGGAGTTACTGCCCTTTATAGTCAATTTTTCGTAAGTTTGTGTAATCTTTACAAAAATCTTCTTCTCTGAAACTACTTAGAGAGAGTTAACCATACTAAGCCATAATCATTATAAGGGTATCTATTTAAAAAAATTTGTCCGATGACCCCGCCTTCCAACCATCATGGCCGACTTGGTTAAAAATAGAACATAGGGGTAAAATGCAGTTTTTGGTTTATATCTCTGAAACTAAAGCATTTAGAGCAAATCTGACAGGTGGCATAAATGTTCATCAGATTTAGATTTATCTGCCCTGAAATTTTCAATACCACAAAAGGAAGGTTGGGATTGATTTTGGGGGTTATGGTACCAACAGTTAAGGAATTATAAGGAAATAAGCATTTTTGTAACTTCCAGACAATAACTTGTGTGTAAGTGTATGGATCTCTCTGAAATTGTACCACAAGGTTCCATATCACAAAGGGAAGGCTGGAATTGATTTTGGGGGTAATTGCCTCAAAATTTTAGGAATTAGGGACAAAAAAAGGGGCAAAAAACAAGCATTTTTCTAGTTTCGTGACAATAACTTGTGTGTAAGTGTTTGGATATTTCTGAAATTGTACTACAAGGTTCCATATCACAAAGGGAAAGTGGAATTGAGTTTGGGGGTAATTGCCCGGAACGTTTAGGAATTGGAGCCAAAAAGGGGCCAAAAATAAGCATTTTTCTAGTTTCCAGACAATAACTTGTGTTCAAGTGTATGGATCTCTCTGAAATTGTACTGCAAGGTACCATACAACAAATGGAAGGCTGGGATTTATATATGGGGTTCTTTGATATGCTGAATCTAGACATGTATTTAGATTTTTGATTATTGGCCCAGTTTTCAAGTTGGTCCAAATCAGGGTCCAAAATTAAACAAATTAAACAAAAATTGAATATATGGGGTTCTTTGATATGCTGAATCTAACCATGTATTTTGATTTTTGGGCCCCGTTATCAACTTTGTCCACATTGAGGTCAAAAGGGTCCAAAATTAAACTTTGTTTGATTTCATCAAAAATTGAATTCTTGGAGTTCTTTGATATGCTGAATCTAACCATGTATTTAGATTTTGGATATTGGACCATAATAAGTTCTTAGACCACATTAATTTTGTGTCAGAAACCTATGCTGTGTCAAATATTTAATCACAATCCAAATTCAGAGCTGTATCAAGCTTGAATGTTGTGTCCATAATTGCCCCAACTGTTCAGGGTTCGACCTCTGCGGTCGTATCAAGCTGCGCCCTGCGTAGCATTTTATTAAAGATGTAAGCAACATAATCTTGATTGACTGACAGGTAATCGATTACAAATAAATATTAGAACTACAATCTAAAAAGCACATTATTCAGAAAACTTTCATGGAACATACAATATGTACATTGTGACATGCTGAAAATTGTGTGATGGTATAACAAATACAAATAAAATTTTCGCGTTTCTTGTCTTGTTTGTTTACGAGGTTAAAAGGAGACCCTGTCATTACATATAATTCTAAAGAAATTGAGACAGAACAGATAAATTTCCAACATCAAAATTTTTGTTTGAATATCCTCATAGCTTCCTACCAGTCTTAGCTACCAGGCTCTGCCCTGGACCCACTGGGGTATTTAGCGGCCCAACACCCCTTGCCGACAGATTCTGCGTGCAGTGCACACAGAGCCTTGCTACGTCCATGCTGTTTGGACTTTTTGATATTAAATCCAAGAGTGTTGTTGTTCCCAAGAGATAAAAAATCTAATTGAACATACATAAAGATACATTTTGTAATGAAATAATATAATTTATGATTCAGCATAAATTCGGTAATAACAACCGGACCAAAGAGCAGAAAACAGCTGTTTCAAACCGAGTACAAATACAGCTGATATTTAAAGACACTCGACAGTTGTTGTCTTTATCCTGTAATTGATTTTGTAAATTGTTTTTGCTTTGAAAGACAGAAAAACTCACATTCAT
This sequence comes from Mytilus californianus, assembly GCF_021869535.1. Lineage (NCBI taxonomy): Eukaryota > Metazoa > Mollusca > Bivalvia > Mytilida > Mytilidae > Mytilus > Mytilus californianus. Next base: position 101,548 of record NW_026262583.1, read on the forward strand.
TGCATTTATTTTCGATTTAAAATATATTAGTTTCTGTTTGTTTTACCTTTGAGACGTAGTAATATTTAAAAAAAAAAATCACACAATCAGCTGATGTGGTCACGTAGGTTCATACAACACTCGTCAACAGCAATACACAAACATAGTCTGGCAGTGGACGGAGCTTTAAAGCAATATCTGTTTAGTATACAGATACAGGCTAGCGATATCTGTAGGGCTGTTAATGTATGATAAGACACCCAATTGCAGGATAAATAGCTCGCTGAAGCTCGCATTACACCTGTTTCTTAGCCTCGTACAAATACAGCTGATATTTAAAGACCCTACACAGTTATTGTCTATAACAAGTCTAGCTATTTATTTTATTTGTTATCATAGCAATAGAAGTAGATGACTGAACATTATCCAGTTGCAAGTTACCACCGTGTAATGTCAATTTCATATCACAGGTCATCATATACTTTAAACTCAACATAACATGTAATATTGGCATATATTATCACAACATCGTGACTTATCATTATACTATCACAACTAAGAGCTCTAGCAATTGCAAGCAAACATAACACAGATTGAACTTAGTATATTGTAATTTAAAGGGGCACTAGCTACGAGATATATAAAAAAAATATATGATTTTTTTGTTCAATCATTAATGAAAGTTAAATAGTGAAATAATAATTCGCTTTTAGCAGCCAGTATGGTTCAATTTTGTCAAAATTAGCTAAGAAACATTGATGGTGAATAATTTGACCTCATTGAATCCGTATTCATGTGACCTTCAATTTAACCCCTTAGCTAGAGATGGATTATGCATGAATTTTGCGTGTTCAGTTATTAAAGGGAAGAGAATGTCAACATTGAAAGTGAAACAAAAGTAAAACATTTGATTGACTGATTCGATCAACTAAAACTCATTCGTATACAGGTACAAACGATAATTAACATATATCTTTAACCTATAATATGAAATTAAACAGATCTAGAAAAATCCAATTGCACGAATTCGCTATCTATTTATATCTATATCGCTCAGTGGCGGATCCAGGGAGGGGGGGGGGGGGGTTGGAACCCCTCTTTTTTTTAACGATAAATGCATTTGAATGGGGACATATAGTTGGAACCCCCCTTTTAAAAATGGCTGGATCCGCCCCTGCCGCTTATATATAAATATGACCGTCGGCAGTCTTCTGAGGTCAACTCGATAGTTAATTAAATTGCGTCTAGACTAAAATACACACGAAGCATATTAACGAGCCCATGCCTTGTATATTGTTTATTTTAGACTTTTTGTAATTTGGATATACGTTTTAGTATGTTATAAATCAAATATGAGAATTTGAGTCAAATCGGTGAACATGAATTTGACAGCCAATGCCCCTTTAAAGTTCGTATTTTGATGACTCGATTCATCATCAGGCTGTCTTAAGTTAACATTAAAAGCTTCAGCTTAACGTTTAGGAAATCCTTAATAGGTGACAGCTGAAGCTTTCCGTAATCAACCGTCGAACACCTGCTTCCTGGTATCCGATATTTTGAATAACGAGTGGGGCTATCGCAAATGCAAACAAAAAAAAAAAAATTGAGACAAATGGAACTGATGGCCTTTGTGCATATTCATTACTTTTTTTTGTTTTGGGTTGTATTTTGTTCTCAAATATAGAAACTATTTTCAAGGATATGAAAAAAACACTATAAAACAAACAAAAGTTTAATACAAATAATAAACAACTAAATAAATGAACAAAAGAAAAAAGATAACAACAAAATAAGTAAACAAAAGAAATCAATATCTAATTTAATCAAGAACAAACTGTTTCACTACCTTCAGCATCTTGGCTACAGCAGCAGCAAAATCGTTTGAACCATTTTCTAAAACGCTGAAATCTACCTACAGAAATTAGAGAGTATTCAATGGTGGAATCACTGTGTTTTCGATCTGGTATTTCAATTGAAACTGATTTGATTTGTTCATTGAGCATAAGTGGGTTGAGTGATTCAGCGGCTTTATGATTGGTGGATCCAGATAGTTTTGCTCTTGTTGTCTCATGTCTTTCTTTTGACGGAGTAAAAAATGGCTTAGTCTTGGTCTAGGTGGTTCTTCAATATGACTGAGTGTGTACCATTCAATGTTTGATGTTCTTGCCGTGTCTGGATAGTCTAAATCAAAGAGAAATTATGAGGATAAAAAATTGTCTTCAGCTTAGTTGTATTTGAATCAATACAAAGTTAAGTTAACAAAAGTTTGACATTTTCAGATTATCAGATAAATATGATGGGCAATATTGTCTAATGTCAGTTTTTTAATGTAAGTTGCAACTATGATTTTATTACAACGCATAATTATAAACTTGAATCATGCTTAAATCTTTAAACTAGCGATTGTTTCCATGAGGTACTGTCAGTCTGTTAGCAATGCATCCATAACACTTTTGAAGAGTAAGCTTCACCAGATACGCTTGACGCTTCATAAAGAATGGGAAGCATCGACTGTCCAATGAAATTGCCAATTAAGCGTTTCCCTTTTCCATCTTTCTATTTTGCTTAATAAACTGATTGGGTATTTATCCGAAAGGTAATAGTTAAACCACTGTTGTTGATAAAACTTCATCTTTCAGTCTTGGAAGACATAATAAATCGGATTTTTTCCCCTTCTTTATATATTCAATTTGCGCACCTAATAACAATTAGAACTGGACAAGATTTTTATTTTTCACTTGTTATTTTGTTGCTTATTCTATTTTGAAATGCATTCACTCATTAAGAAGTGTTTAATGCATGTTATCATTATAATTTTTTAAAAATAAAACTAACAAATTAAATTGGTAAGAGACATGTGTTTTCAAAAACCAAAATATGTTATTTATAATGTATCCTTAATAGTAATCGTTCGATGTATCAGTGTTGGTGTCTGTGCAAAAGAGTGACTTGTTGAAACTCTCTAAATACTCGTGTATCAGTGTACCCAAATACCAAAATACCCATTCAAGAACAACAACAAACGAGAAGATGGATGTTGTTGACGAGTTGTAAAGTGAAATGTTTGTCGTATGATTGAGGTTATTACCTTCTTCTTCACGGTCTTTCTCTTTTTTATCGCCCAACAATGTCAAATCTAGCTTCAGTTCTTCTGGGTCTACCTGCTCAGTCCTTAAATCAGCTGTCGTCGATTTGCTTTTCTGGAAATCAAAAACTTCAATTTAAATACTATTTCTTTATAAAAATGAAGTAACAGTTGTGTTTTAATTTTTAGAAAAATTATAAGTGGTCGATGCCAAGATAACAAGATAGAATTCATATGAATGAAATACACGGGATATATATACGTCAATGAAATACGATACGGGTTATACACTGCAATGAAATATGATATGGTATGCATACGGCAATGAAATGATCGAGATACGATGTATATATACGACAATGAAATGAGATACGGGATATAAAACAGCAATACAAATAGATACGAGATATATTTGTTTTTAAGAAGAAATATTTTTAAAGTATCCATCTGCAATTGTCTACCGTTTTCTGTGCCCTAGACGCTAAACTTATGTTTTCTCTTTTTAAGCTATCTCCTTTAATAACATAAACGGTGCTAATTTTTCTGCACCAGATGCGCATTTCGACAATCAATGTCTCTTCAGTGATGCTCAAGTTCAAAATATTTGAAAATCCAAAGCTTGTTAAATAGATGAAGAGTTATAAACCAAAAAGGAAAAAAAAAACGTACATCAACACAATTCCAATTTTTATGTTGTTTTTTTCTTTTTCTTTTAATCATGGAAAAGTACTTGCTTGCATGCACTCAAATTTAGTTTTTTCCCCTTTTTAAAAGGAAAGCTTAAAATGAACATACTTTATCAGTAATGTTCTCTCATAAACATGTTTTTACCTTGAAAAGTCTGTTTACAAAATGCCTGACAGAGCCTGTTCTCTTTACTTCATTTACTCTGTCTGCCAAAAGTATTTCTGCATCACTACTTGTTCTTATGCTGATGTGTCCTAATAAATATATTGCTGTAGTTTTATGTACTTCAACTTTTGTATATGGGTAACGTATTTAAACATATCGTGTGCTTTGCTGTTGGTATATATACTTAAATCTTTGTCCGATAAAAGTGGGTAAGTTTGATTTAGAAGGGAAATTCTAGTTGTCATGTAATTTAACTTGTAATAAGACTTCAGTAAGGGTAAACATTAGTGAGAAAAAGAAAGATACAGGTTTAATCTTTAACGGAAATAGAGACAATTAAAAACCAATTGTTCAGAGAACAATTGAAGGTCTTTCCACATCAATGTTCTAAATTATTGATGAGAAGCTACATCCAGTTTACTCAAAATTACTATTGGCGTCCAAGCTTTGGTTTCTTCATACTGATTCAATTTATATATGGTTTCTATATACTTTTGCCTGAAATAAGGGAGATAATTGTCAACTTCCGGTTTAGAAAATGTCACTTTCGGTCTCATATGATAGCTTTATTTATACTGATTCCAAAAATATATGGTTTATATATACTTTTGCATGTAAAAAGGGAGATAATTAGCTACTTCCGGTTTAGAAAATGTCACTTCCGGTCTCATATAATAGCTTTATTCACACTGATTCCAAAAATATATAGTTTGTATATACTTATGCCTGTAATAAGGAAGATAATATGCTACTTCCGGTTTATAAAATGTTACTTTCGGTCTCAAAAGATAGGTTAACCTATGGTCATTCAAAAAATATATGGTTTCTAGGTACTTTTCCATGAAATAAGTGCAAAAAATACTACTTCCGGTTCACTCAAGGTCGCTTCCGGTTGACATTTTTCAAGGTCATATGTCAACCAACAGTTTGCAAAAGACCCTATGGCTTTATCATGTAACAAGTTGGAGTAATAATCAATTAACCTTAAATTGAATCATTTCAGGGACAATAACTCCTATAAGATGTCATTGGATTGTTTCAGACCAAATGTATCATATCTTAATCACAATTAGGCAAACATTTTGCACTTGTTCTTTAATTTGTATCTTTAAAAGTGACAGAGGAGATCAAATAACAAGGAAAAGTCAAAATTTAGAATATGACCTTGACCTTTGACCTTGGCCTCAATTTCATTTAAATGAACCAAGGAACTCAAATCAATATACCTTAGGTCTCTATTACTTACCATTCATGCTATACATTTATATATATCCCTTATGTCAAATACAGAAGGGGAAATAACTCTCATATGGAGTTTACGTATCGCCTCGGTCAAAAATGGACAAAACATCCTGAGGATATAACGAGCAATTTGGTAAAATTAATTTGTCGCTTTCTTTTACGGTTACGGAGGAGATGCAGTAACAAGGAAAACAGTGTTCAGGGAGATAACTCCTACAAAGAAAATTGTTCGGCTTAGAATGGGTGAAAATAAAAAGCGCATAAACTGTATGATATTATATAAGAAATACCTAAGCGACATCTTGCGAAACAAAAATTTTACGTGAGAACAAAATTAGGCGGAAGAAAAAAATAATAATAATAATAATAATAATCAGAACAAATACAATAGGTCTTTCCACAGAAAAGTGGAAAGACCTAATTATATATGTTAGAACGATGTTAATATATAGACTGATGGACTGATGGACTTTAAAAACGCAACACTAGATTATTCTTTTTAATTCCCATTTTCAAATATGCATTTTTTGTATAATAAATGTATAAGCATAATTTTCGTTCAGTACTTCATCGTCTTAAATAAGTTTGCAGTTCGAAAGTTAAATTGATACGTCATTTTTAATGTTCCAATCATGTGGCATTCACCGAAACCCTGGTTTTCCCCTTATCAAGGGATGTGTCACCGTCGAAGGCAATGACTGCCTGTAACTAACGCATAAATAATTGTCAGAAAGGTCAACCAATTCTGTTAGACTTGTTTTGAGTTCTGGGCCCGTGGGCATTAAGCTACTTAAGTTAAGATATCCAATCGTAGTGCTAATTTATCGTAGGAAATGTAGAAAAATCTGTCCGTTCGGAATAAATCTTAACTTGAGTATCTTTATGCATATGGGCCCTGTTTCGTACCTTCTAATTTTGCCTCTGTCTCGACCATTGCAGTGTGTTTTGGCAGTTATATTGGGTTTAAACTTTAGGACTTTTAAAAGTTTTTCTGCAGTCGATTCTTTGGCATTTCAGTACTATATGGGAAACATTAATGACGCGAGTCTGTCTGCCATGGCATTTGGCGACTTGAGTAGCAGTTGACGTTGCGGCCGTAAACATGTCTCGCAAAATGACGCTGCGTGACAATTCTATTGACGTGGCGTTGTAGCTATGTCATGGGTAGTCATCGACAAATCCCGTCAGCCTGTACCGTTGTTGTAAGGACAATAAGACGAGTTTTTGACGTGAAATTGTCTGGCAACAGCACGTTCACGTATTCCTGCATGCAATATTCTTATCATGTGTGTGGCTTGGTTCAGATTTTTATTGCTCAGTCTCGGCAAAATAGAGAAGCAACATTTGTTTTACTGATTTAAGTGTGGGTATGGATTGAATGAATTGCTCTATGAAGAAAAAATCCTTAACCAAATCATTTATGGGTTTCAAATCTTGCTATAAGAAATTCGTGCGACTTCAATAATCTGGTATGTTCAATAAACTTAGGTAAGTCAGATGTTGAATTTTTTCTAAACAGAAAGATGTTGTGTAAGTATGAATAGTTGTTATATGAGGAACACTCATGATTTGGTAAAAAAAATCACCCAACTTGTGTGTTGCGTTTTTAAAGTCCGTCTAAAGGATTAAAACAAGGAAAGGAAAATACAAACAAAGCATACAGATAGCGACATAAAACAGCGAGAGAAAAAACGAAAATCAGTTCATCAACAGTAGATGGAAATACAAAGAACAATACCATATTGAAAAAAAAAAAAAAGAAAAAAAAAAAGAACAACCACCTAAAAGTACTTGCAAGTTTAAAATTACTTATTCATACTTTATCTTACAGATTTTCCCAGGAGCTCGGCATGTCTGTTCATAGTCAGCTAAGCTTCCAAATTAGTCATTGCTTACATTAATATAGTTGCTATTCCGGTTTTCATATTATAATACTAGTACATATAGAGAATATTAATTTGAATTTCATCTCAGCTGAAATGATTAATCCAATCTTCGAACTTACTTATATATTTAGCGTATGGCCAGATTATCATAATTTTCAACTTATTTTAAGTGGCTGAAAAAAAGATGTATAGCCTCTTTAGTCTCTTGTTTGAGAATACATGTCTTACTTTTAATGTTCATACTTAAAAAAGAAAAAAAAACTTATGATAAACTTACTATTATCTTTATTTTCTTCTGATTCAGCCCTGTGTTTTGTAGCATGGGTGTGCTCAATTTGCTGGAGATCTCTTTGTTCTTCGGCGAAAGCTTGCACTCTCTCGTGGAGTTTTGAGACTGAGGCTTTCAGCATTATATTGTATTCAGTATTGCTGTTGCTTGGGTACTTTAAAATAAACAAACCAATAACGTTTTTAGCAATTAATACACTAGTCATTTTCTTTAAAGAAAAATATCGAGTGAATGCCCCATTGAACTTCAAGCAAACAACAAACATTCAATAAATCAAGTGAATACATGTAGTCTTAACTTCTAACAATTTATTATAACATCCATGCACAAAGTCAACATTATCAACATTAATAACGACTCGTCTGAGTGCGATCATATGGAACAATTGTAATATCATTCTCATTTCGGGCATTTTCATTATTTTTATCAATTTTTTAAAAAGAGGCTAAATACTATAGCATTGTCTACCTGATGGTAATGTTCATTGGATGAACCTGGTTCTTGCACTGGTGAGGAATATGAGGCCGACAATGGACTAACAGCGGATGTGTGAAACTCTTCAAACATTTTCTTGATCTTTTCCTGTTTTCTTTTCATTCGTCTCGTCTCTCATTCTTCTTTCCAAATTTTATTTCGATCAAAAGCTTCAACAAGCTTTTTTTGTTCAGTGTCTCTGACAGACTGAAAGAATGCTTCAACGGTCCTCATCGCTAGCTATTTCTTCTGTATCTAGTGTCTCTGTTTTAGTTTGATTTTGCAAACTCTCCTTTTTTTAAATCTTTGGTTCGGCTTGGACGTCATGATAACCTGCTTCATCACCTTTTTTGTTCAGTGCTGCAGTTAGACTGTCAAGCTCTTTGCTTCTTATATTCCTAAACGATTTCCTCTTCACTCGCTGTTTCTATTTCCTCTGTATGTATTTCTTCGACAGTCCCTTTGTTTCCAGTAAGCCTGTCAAACTCTTTGCTTCTTAAATCTCTAAAGAAATCTGCTCTCTCCTCTTCACTTGCTGTTTCTTTTGTTTCTTTCTTTGTCTCTATTCTTGTCTTATCTGTGTCCTCCGTCTTGGTTTGTCGATCGGACAATGTATCTGCTTCCGATTCGCTGCAAGCAGCGTACAATACAGACAATGTAAACCCGCTCAGGTTGCGATCAAAATTCGCTTTATCTTCATCCATAGCTGAAAATGACACAGAAATACCATGTGACGAAAATAACCGTAATATAACACAACTTTAACTAGGGGTTTAATAAGCCGATGTCAACTAGACAAGGTTCGTCCAAGTCGGCTAATTCAAACAAAATTTTCAGTATTTCCTAAATAGAATGAAAAGACGTTAAATAATTTCATGCGTCCGAAGCGCTTTTCTGGATTTGTCTTCATCAGGAACGCTCAAAGCCAAATATTTGAAAGCCGATAACGTATAAGAACCGAAAGAGTTGAAGAGCTATATGAACAAAGAATACCTAAAAAATAGCCAAATCCACCTACGGTCAATTTTGCCTGAGGGAGATTAAACCTTAGTTTATAATTTCATAAATTTATGAGCGGACAATTTTAGAAGGTTTGTTTTAAATCATGTCAGTATCGAAGCTGATGATACCCTCGGGGACTGATGGTCCACCAAAAGGGCCGGTATCGACCCAGTGCTGTAAAGAATGAAAACAACAATTTCATGCGTATGAGTATGTCTGATAATTTTCCAATTGATATATTCTTAGCTGTAGAAGTTTTCAATCTGTAAAGTATGAATTGCTCAGTGCTGCCGAACAGGAATTTTGTGACCTCCGCACTTTGATTCACCTGTTTTTCCGTATTTTATATTTATATGTTTTCACTGTGAACGTCAATAGTAGCTGCATTATGTAAGACGTTAACAGTTTTCTTAAATACCGAAAAATATATTGAGTTGATTACTTCTTTTTCTTCTTTATTAAACAAACTCAGACGCAGTAACTGCGCTACAGGAGCATCAAATATACATAGTACATTATAATTACAGATGACAGAATGAGTAGAAATTATCTTATATATTGAACAATAAGATTTCAAATTATTAGAACATATATTATAGACAAAGTAACTATGAATAATTGTATTACTGTATATATATTATAACACATATTTCAAAGGTAATACTCGTCCTGAATATGCATGAAATATTTGCCACTGGACGTTAAGCAACCAACAATCAATCAAAGGTAATACACAAGTTCATGCTTCAACTATTTATGTTTTGAGTGTACTCGATACGGTTTTTGTACGTCACGTCACCACCACGTGTAATTAGAGTGTTGTGTTATGGAATGTAAATAAATATGTTATCCGAGTACTAGATCAATACTAGATTATGGAGTAAGGTGACTTTTTTCAGTTTGACTCTATAAGAGTTTTACAATCTTTTGGAGAAACCATGAGAGGTGAGTAAGAACTTGTGTATTACCTATACTAGTATTCAACATTTTATTCATTTTTGACTCACTGGGTGCATTAACAAAGTAACCCGCTATATATTTAGTTCGAATATCTTTCAATTCATCACAACAGAAAATATAATGAAATTCATTTCCAACAGCTTGTCTACAGAGATTACACAATCTTTCATCCCTTGGTATACCAGCCCAACGTCCCGTCTCTATCGGAAATTTGAGATCGCATGTTCTCAGTTTGCAGGTATAGTTTCTATTTACAGAATTTAACCGTAAAAGATAAACTTTTAATACAAACCCTGTCTTAAATTTAGAATAATATTCCCCTCGTGAAGAATAAGTTACATCTGAAAACCACTTTTGTATAAATTGATCGTGTAATCTCTGTCTTGCAACAATTTTTAAAAATTCAGAATTTACATATTCTTGATTATTCCATATTTCACTATACCCCGTTTCATCAAATATGGATTTAATATAATTAACCCAGAGCATGTTTCTATTGCCATTTTCATATAATTTGAACAGCAATTTGTACATTTTACCAGACAATTTCTCTGCATTTCCAACTAGTTTGTTCCAGAAACACAGCATTTTTAATTTTATCTGTATTTCTAAAGGGTATCGCCCAAGTTCACCATACACCATAAAAGTAGGTGTGCTTTATCTAATTCCTAAAATTTTCTTACAAAACTGTAAATGTATTTTTTCCAAAATTTTTTTATTTTCAAAACCCCAAATCTCAGATGAATATGTCAATATAGGAGACACCAATACATCAAAAAGTTTTAGTTGCAAATCTATAGGTATGCTAATATTGCGAATTTTCGTATACAATGAATATAGTGATTACTGTGCTTGTTCAACAAGTTTTTTCCTTGCTTTATAAAAATTACCATTATAATTAAGCAAAATACCTATATAGTTATAATCATCCTGCTGATATATTTTTTCACCAAATATTTCAAAATTATAGTCTACAGTACACTTTCTCTTTGAGAACACCACAACTTTTGTTTTTGATACATTAACTTTGAGTTTCCATAAGTTACAATAATTTTCAAACACTTTAAGTGCTTGTTTTAATTCCTGTGGTGATTCTGCAAATATAACAGTATCGTCTGCATATAGTAATACAAATAGTTTCATATATATACCAAGATTCTCAAACCTTAAAGAGCTTAGAGTGTCAAGTCCGATTTCACAATTTTCAGACAGATATTCTTCCAAATCGTTTAAATAAATAGCTGAAAGAAAGGGAGATAAATTCTCCCCTTGTCTAACACCAATATCACATGTAAAAAAACCAGAGTATCTATCACCATCTTTAACACTAGATTTAATGTTACTATATAAAAGAATGAATTACTTTAAACATCTTCCCTTGAATGTTACTTTTAATCAATTTCTGCCACAACCCAGCCCTCCAAATTGTATCAAATGCTTTTTTAAAATCTATAAATGTGCAGAATAATTTTTTTTCTTTGATAAAAATAGTGTAACCAAACAATATAAAATGAAAATATTATCCTGCGTAGAATATCCAGTTCGAAAACCTGCTTGTGTCCCAGATATAAGACCCTCTTCATCTGAAAAATTATTTAATCTTGTGTTTAAGATTGAAGTAAACACTTTACCAAGACATGACACTAAAGAAATCGCCCGATAATTGTCGGGGTCCTTCGGATCACCTTTATTTTTGTAAATAGCTTTAATAATTCCTAATGTCTATGTTTCAGGACTATCACCACTATCAAATACTAGATTAAACAATTTATGGTAGTATGGTAAAAATTTGCATAAAGTTGTTTTCATGTATTCATTTACAATATTATCTATGCCTGGTGCTTTTGAATTTTTCAAATTTTTAATCGCTTTAACGATTTCATCCTCTGTTATTTCAGAGTTAAGAAGGTCAATATCATTTTGAGAATAAATTTCTGAAAAATCATCCACACTGGCTTCTTCATCATTTTTATTTAAGTCTTTAAAATATTCATATAGGCGATCAAGTGTACGACATGAATATCTATCAAGTTGGATGTTGAAAATGCATAACCTCCGATTTTAAAAAAAAATTTACCACGGACGGATAACATATCAATCTATTAGTTCAGTAATTTTCGTGTCTGCCCTTCTATTAGGTGACTCAAGAAAAAAATCCAAAAAATGGGTAACAATTGTATCGAAAAGAGAAAAGCGAGTGCACTTTTTTATGTTAGGGCGTGTTTGAGTTGAAAAATTTGTCTTGAAAACGTACAAAGCAAGAATATTTGATACATCATCTCGCTTCAGGTTCTATCATTTTTATATATCAAAGCTACAGGTTGACTTTATAACATTCAAAAATCACAGTACTAAAAGATGAAATATATGGATCAAGTGAAATACCTATCTAATGAATCACAAAAACAGAGTAGGTGTGTTCGAATAGCTATTTTTTTTACTAAAAGTACTTGACGACAGTTTTTCAAGTTGGATGATGAAAATGCATATCTTCGAAAAAAAAAAAAAAAAAATTGTGTGTGATAACTAGGGTTTATAGTCTTCAACCACTGAAATTTTTTAGTCTGCCCTTCCACGAAATATTTAATTAGAATATTTTTAAATGTTTATGAATTTTCGAAAATTCCACCTGACAACTGATCAGACAATAGTTTTAAGTTGAATCAATGCAAACAAGATCATTAACTGATGCTCATAAGCTAGTAGATACATTTGTCTTTTAAAATACAACTGACATATAAGGATCGTACGGAAGCCGATAAATGCCATTCAAAAAAAAAAAATTTAGCATGTCGTAATTTCGACATAACATGTCGTTATAACGACATCGCTATGTCGTAATTTCGACATAACATGTCGTTATTACGACATCACTATAATAACGACATCGCTATATATATATATATAAGAATATGTATTATGATTGCCAAGAGACTTAATGACACAGAAATTAACAACTATAGGTCATCATAATGCCCTCAATATGCAAATGAGCTGTACCCTGATGCTGATGCATACTGATTGCATTAAATCTAAGAAAGCCAAGGGTTAATATCCCTGAGGTTAGAAACCATTTTTTTTCAGTTTTCTCTCCAATTTTAATGTTTTGTTCGTCTTATTTGGGGCCTACAGAGGTTATCAAGGCCTTGGGATACGCTGGTTTGTTCAAAAACGCAACTCTCAACAAGAAACCAAAAGACACAGAAATTTACAATTAAAGTCACCGTACGGCCTTCAACAATGATCACAGCCCATACCGCATAGTCAGCTATAAAAGGCCCCGAAATGACAAATGTAATACAATTCAAACGAGAAAAACTAGCGGCCTATTTTATGTACAAAAATAAACGTAAAACAAATATGTAAATTAAAGACTTGGGACATACACATACATAAATAATGTGGCGGGGTTAAACATGTTAGCGGGATCCTAACCCTCCCCTTAAGTTTGTAGGAATAGTTGCCCTGGGGAACAGTGGTTAAAAGAACCTGGGGTTCAAAGTTTTAATAGGGCTTCAATGGGGAGGACGCTTGAAGAATCTCATTAAGAACCAACAATAGCAATGCAGTAATAATTTGCATCAAGCCTCAGTAGTTACTGTACATTAAGATTCAAGTGTGTACAAATGCAGGTACAGAGATCCGTGGGTCTGAGCACTATGAGTCCAAAGTTTAACATAGTCTTTTATTGGGAAAAGCTTAAAATTCATCTTATTCAGAACCTGCAATGGAAATGCAGGACTTCATAATTTACACAAATCTGTACATGCCAAACATAATTAGAGGCTCCAAGGAGCTTGAATTGCTCCCCTATTCAACTGGGTCTCATGTGACTTGATTATAAATAAAGTTCTAGTATGTGCAAGTCTGAGGTGCAATTGAATAACTTTAATTAAGCTTGATTGCATATAGTGTTCATTATTCTAAAAAAAAAAAGATGAATTTGTTTCCGCTACAAACTTTGCCTTTACTGACAACCATTTTGAAATTCCTATCGCTTCGAAAAGTGAAAAGTTAAACTATAAGGTTGTCGTTATTATCAGATAGCGGTCAGGAGTCTGTAATTCAGTGGTTGTCATTTGTTGCTGTGTTACATATTCGTGTTTCGGTCTTTGTTTGTACATTATTAAAACCGTTATTTTCACTCGTTTGAATTAAATTGTTAAACAGCTGTCATTTCGGGGACTCTCCCTCTGGTATCTTTCGTCCCTCTTTTATAGCTGACTATGCGGGGGCTTTTCTCATTATTGAGGGCATTATGATGACCTATAGTTGTTTATTTCTGTGTCATTTAGTCTCTTGGCAATCATAATACATATTCTTTTATATATATATACCGATGTCGTTATTACGACATAACCATTTCGTAATTACGTAATTACGACTTGTTATGTCGAAATTACGACATAGCGATGTCGTTATAACGACATGTTATGTCGAAATTACGACATAGCGATGTCGTTATAATGACATGTTATGTCGAAATTACGACATGGTGATGTCGTTTCGTAATTACGACATAAAAAAAAATTTTGAATGGCCCTTATCGGCTTCCGTAGGATCGTGATGGTGCTATGTGGATAAATTTATCGGTTTTCAAGAGCAAAATTGGCAGCGCGTCATCCCTACAATGGCTTCCATTTCTACGATTGTGAAAATGAACTGGCGTTATGGGGAGATAATTTTGACGAAGTAGAATCCTGACTGTGGTTGTTTGCAGAGTGAGACGACTTTCGCAGATTATATTTTTTACGGTTAATATTAAACTGCTTTCGTTTTTCCTGACAACTTTTAGTATACCACGGCTTATTGTCAGGTTTTACTTTTTTCCGAGTCGAGTTTTTACAGCCAAAAATAGATTTTGCCGTGTTTCTAAATATCTCACCAATTTTGTTCACCGCTTTATCAATAACATGTTTCACTTGATTGCCTTCACATTCTTCATTAAAAATAGTATCGAGATCACCGAATGACAATTGGCTACTAAAAATAGCTTCAACAAACTGGTCTTGTTTGGCAGCATTCCATTTTATATAATTGGATTTACTACAATGACCTACATTTTGTTTTGTAGTATTTTTCTTTACATTGGAATGAAAATACACACTTAGCCCACAAAGTACATCTGAATATAGGGGATTGTAATCTAACACATCAAAAGATTTTACATTTGGAAAAACATTTGAGGATAATAAGAAATAATCTACAAGTGATACATCTTTACAGGTCTTCTTACCAATAGATTTATCATTTCCATTCAATCTGCTATTTCCAATATAAATATTTAGTCTTTTACAAAAATCTAACAATTTATATCAATAATTATTAACCGAAGAAGTATCTTCCGAAAATCTTGATAGAGATATATTATGTAACAATAGTTTCTGATAATCATACAGATATACTAGCAATTCATTATCATCAAAATTATCCAAAACTTCAAAAAGAGAGTCATCAGGTACAACAAAGTCATCTAATGTTCTTGATTTTGCATTAAAATCTCCTAATAGTGCAATATTACAACTGTTATCTTGTAAATGAAGAAGTTCATCTTCAATTTCAGTAAAAACTTCTTTTGATGCATATTTGGAGTTTTCAGGTGGAATGTACACACACCCTAACAATAACTCTTTATCATCTAGTAATAGTTCATTTTAAATTGAAACCCATTGTACAAAATCAGATTTTGTTTTATGAAATTTTAAAAAAAGACTTCAAATTTTCTTTATATACAATTGTTAATCCACCAGATTTTCTATCAAAAGCACTTCTGTATTTACAAAAATAGTTATAACCATTGGGAACATTCAATATATCATATTTATCTGTTTTCGTCTCTACAAAAAGACAAATATCATTTTTGATAATAAGATCATTGAAGTCATGATACAAAAATTTTGATTTTAGGCCACATGCATTAAGAAATAAGATTTTTATTTCATGTTCTACATTGTCTAAATAACTGTTCGACGGATCATTACAACTCCTGTTGTCAGCCCCTTATCGTGGTCTATGTGAGGTTTCTTCGTCCGAATGAAAGTGTTGCGGTTGTGGATAATCGAATCTGTGAATCTCTACTGGAGGTCCGGGAGGTGGTGGGCGCCTGTTTACCACTTGTCCGTCGATGATAAGTTTGTCATTTTGAAGTCTTGCGCGTCTGCCATGTTTTTTTTAGCATCATTCAACTTGGGAAGTAAATATTTGCGTCTCTCGGAAATCTCCATAGGGTACTGTTGATATACAGAGTATTTATTAATGTTTTTAAGTTTTTCAATAGCGGTACGTCGGACCTTCTCATGATCATTATAACATGTGAATCTTGCAACTATACTCCGAGGTTTACCATCCGTTCTCTGTTTTAATCGGTGAACATTTTGGAAATACATTGTAGTGCTATCAACATCTAGTTCCTTTTGAATGAATTCTTTAACAACCTCTTCTGTATTTTCATCCCTCCAGCTACTAGGCTCTGGGATTCCAGAAAATAGCAAGTTGTATTTCATGGAATGACACCTCATCTCCAAAATGTCCTCTCTTAGTTCATTGTTTTCCCATGCTAATCTTTCCTTAGCATATTCAGTTTTTGACATTCGGTCTTCAATAATAGAATTGTGAAACTCCTCGTTTTTCAACCTTTCTGACTGTTGTTTGAGATCATTCCTCATATCCTTTATTTCATAGTCAAATTTCTCAAGTTTTTGCTCCATATGTGACATTCTATTATTCAATTCATCTAGTAAGTTCAATTTTTCTAATTTAATGTTTATTTCATGAATGTGTGTTCATGATCATATTTATTGTCATAGGATTAATAACAGGACTGTTACTTGTCTGTATATTATGTTGTTATTGTTCATATGTTTGCTGAGGTTGTAACTGATTGTGGAATTGGGTTCGAGGTTGAGGTAACTGCATGTAGGATGGAGGCGAAGCAATAGTAAAGTTCATGTTTTCATGACGAATGGGCTGGATACCCGAAACAAAACCACAATGTGCAGCAAGTGTTCTCGGTTGAATCCCTTGAAATTGTAGATTATTTATGGGTGTCGAAACATCTTGTGGTAGGTTCATGTTCATCCCATACAATGATTCATTAGCATTGCCAATTACTTCTGAGATACTTGGTGTTTCTGGTACACATTTCACATAGGTAGCCGGTGGGGTTTTTGTTTTGTTCACACTCGATGTGTTTTGACTCATATGATTTCTCCTTCTTTTTCTCTTATTTTTACCCATAAAGTTATCTTTTTAACATAACCAGTCATCCTCCAAGGGAGAATTACTAGTATTGGTCACTTACATTGTCCATAACAAACATTATCTACATTTCAGTTGGAGTCGATTAACAAAGAAATATACTCATTCCGCCATCCTTTTCTATGTTTACTTGATGTCACTTATTTATAGTAATTGTAAAGGTCCTTAATATCCCTACATTAAATACATAACACATTTAATTGAAAACTATATATTCAAATATAGGAATAGCGTGTTATTAACAAGTTAAAAGTCGCGTAGACGGCTGAGGGAAAATGGGGAAAGGGTGTTCAGTCATATGAACAAAAACATATTCTACACTTATCTCCTCCGACACCGTATGTGCATAGCTGTAGGTCATACAAACAAATTCTACATTTGGAATTAATCGCTATACTGAAATAGTCTTGACTTACAAACACTCTCACTCCTTGAATGAGAATAAATAATACGAGATATACTTACTCAACTCTTTAATGTCCTGATTTATCTTCTGAATTATACAAAATTCTATTTTTTCTCCGTGGTTCTTCGTGCGTAAAAAAGTATAAACTGCTTTGCTCACCAACAACGTTGCTGCTGGTGATATTATGACGTCCAACGTCAATCGAAATCGTCACTAATTTTCTTCTTACTTCGAGACTGAAAAAACGCTTTATATATGGAATAAGTATTGGACGTGGTGTATGTTTTCCATGAATTGTATATAGTTTTTAGTTTTGAAAACTATTAGCAAGGAAAATGTCAAAAACGCAAAAATAAAATTTAAAAGATCTAGAAGTCATAATTAACAACTAAAGCTGTAAGAGCAAAACTTAAATGATATTACATGGGTAAAAGACGATTTCCCTTCAAAATCTCCCATATCCATACATGACTGATTTAATTCCACAATGATGCATAAAGTAAAAATAATATAGATAACTTAAAACCATGGAATGTGTTATGTTCTAATAATTACATTACATGTATGTTTCATTATAATACGTTATTTTGATTGGCTAATAACAATCTCGCGTCATTCTGAAATTAACATTCATTTCAAAATGAATGTAACATTTATGATGACCAGTCTTCCACAATAAAGTGCACATGTAAATAAAAGAAAAACTTGATAGAAATCGTGTTTTCATGATCCTAGCAAAATATTGTAATTTTAAGTAACGAATGCTTCTTTTGGTAATTTTACATGTATAGGGTTGTAAAAGCGTTGACCGTGGGAAAATGTATAAAATGAATCGCTTCTGCGCTTCATACAAAATGTACTTCGGTCAAAGCTTTTACACCCAAATAACACGGGTGTCATTCGGTATATCGAGAAAAAAGATCGTGAAAGAATACCTAACGGTGGTCAAGTATGGCAATTGGATCGTGAAAGCTCAGGTATAGTATCGTGGATGAAATCTTATCGAGAAGACATTTGCAAGGTCAATTGCTAATCTAGTTTTATGAATTATACGGAAAAATTTACAAAAAAATAAAACTGTCTGTCAAAATGGTTCAACATTATGATCAGTATCTGATAAAAAACAAGGTTTAAAAGTACACCATTTTTACAAAACTACAAAAGGCAGATTGCTCCTCGACATTTCAATGACATTAAATATGTAAACAAACAAGATTTTTATCATAATTTGAATTACTAAACAACTTTTCTTTGTAAAATGTCATCCCATTTTAACGATTCAAATGGTTCTTAGTTAATTTGTGTTAGCATAATCAGAAATTTTGCAAAAAATGAAATATGTACAAACAAAATGATTTTTCGGATCGTGAAAGACCGCGTACCGCTTTTTGAAGATCGTGAAAAGGATCGTGAAAGATCTGATGCTACGAAAACGTTCAAATCATTATTTAATTATAGAATAATTTGTATTTTCAATTGGTATAAGAAATACTGGATTTGCATGACTCATCCCGGTTCTCTATTGTTGGTGAATAGGACTTTAATCGTTCAATGCCATTGGATCTTATTATCTTTTATGTATAATACTACACCGACCACACTTATAGCAATAACACTCTATTTGTCTGATTTCTTATACAAATTTAAGATTGATAATAGAACTTAATCGGCTAAATTACAGTTTAAGTTGGGCATCATGCACAATCGAGGTATGTTGATTGGTATTTTCCCCACTAAGTTGGCTACAATGACGTATAGCTATTGTGAACAGACTGATCAAACAATCAAGTAAAATAACGTTATCTTGGTACCTTTTTAGTTTATATCAGCGCAGCCATGAAATAAACAATATATTAGCCAATATTGCCATAATATGTACGCACGAACGACACTCCATGTAACTGAAAGTAACAACCCTTACAAACAAAGGAGTACATATATAAAAAGAAAAGAATATGTGGTATGATTGCCTATGAGACAACTACTCACAAGAGACCAAATGACACAGAAATGAACAACTATAGGTCACCGAACGGCCTTTAACAATGAGCAAAGCCCACACCGCATAGTCAGCTATAACAGGTCCCGAAATGACAAAGGTAAAACAATTCAAACGAGAAAACTGACTGCCTAATTTGTGTACAAAATAATGAACGAAAAACAAATACGTAACACAGCAAGAAACGACAACCGCTGAATTACAGGCTCCTGGCT
This sequence comes from Mytilus californianus, assembly GCF_021869535.1. NCBI lineage: Eukaryota > Metazoa > Mollusca > Bivalvia > Mytilida > Mytilidae > Mytilus > Mytilus californianus. Next base: position 121,194 of record NW_026262583.1, read on the forward strand.
TGGGACAGGCGCATACAGAATGTGGCGGGGTTAAACATATCAGCGGGCGCCAAACCCTCCCCCTAACACGGGACAGTTGTGTAATAGAACAACATAAGAACATACTATAAAAATCAGTTGAAAAATGCTTAACTCATCAGATGGATACAAATAGAAACACATCTAACAAAAACACAGAGTGGACGTGGTGGGTACTTGTACATCCCAACAACAAAAAGACACTAAGCACAGATCTGAGAGTATACTCGCAGTTACTGACAGCTAGTTCAAAGCCAATAACAACTAATAAAAAAAAGCATGCGTCTAAGACTAAATGCATCTATATGCATATATTTCCAGAGCGGATGCATTAAGCATTATAGATGCATATATACTTTTACTTTACGACAGTTTACGCTCCTGAAGATTCCTTTATCTTGTAAATCTTCTTATCTAGACACTTTTTTATGTATTTTTATAACTTTTAAGGAAAAGTGTTGAAATAAAAAAAAAGTGAAAAAAATAATAGCAGAAATGTTCGTTATTTTTCTAAATATTTACACGCTTCAACTAGTTGCAAGTACTTAGTATATCAATTGGTAAAACATATTGTTTTCTAATTCTTAAGTCTGGTCCGGCGCGGGACGTTTGCGTGGTTTAGAATTAAAATTTCGGTATTCACAAATTGAAACAAGCCTAGATAAACTACATGATGGTTCAGTTCCTCAGACTATTCACGAAACAGAATAGACACAAGAGGAGTATAGTTTCCAATTTTAAATCCACCAATTATAAAATGCAAATTGAAGAATTCGGTCAAAATTTAAATGTTCTAGTTATGAAAGTTTCGTTTTCTCTATCGTTAACCTAGAAACGTATACTATATTTTTTATAATATGTCTGGGTTACCCGAATATTTTTTTCTGATTTTGTCATTTGTTCGGAAGAACTTTCAAAGGAAGAAAGTATGTACACCTTTCCATGACTTTGGTAATTTTTCTAAGATTACAGGTAAACTGTTATAAATAAAAAGCGAAAATGTCTTGTCAATTTTGTACAGGTGCATCAAAGTCTAAAGCACAAATGTCCATAGTGTTTGAAGCGGAAATGACATTTAGTGTTACAGGTACAAAAGCGCAAACGTCCTGCGCCAGTCTGGTCACGACTCGTCTTTCACGATCAAGATAATGCGCTGCCCGATCTTTCACGATCAATTTTGATGAAAAATCAACAAAATTCAATGTTTTCAACAACAAAATAAACGGTTTCAAGGACCTTTTCTTTTACTGAACTATCTGACACACCAAAGATTTAGTTTCAAATATATCATTATATATTGGAATGTGATCATTATAGGTACAAAACGTGTTCTTTGTTTGATGAATCCCACAGACTTGTGTTGCGCCTTTTGTGTTTTCTCCTAAAGTACTGCATATTTTCCATATCTTATTGCACAGTATTATTGAGAAAGTTGAATCATTTGGACAGACATATTTTTTTTCCGGATTTGTTCTGCATTTTGAAAATACAGCAGATTTTTCACAGATTTTGAAGTAGAATTACAATTAATTACATTCACGATTCGATACCAGATCTTTCGCGATCCGAGCGCAATGCATGACCACCGTTAGGTATTCTTTCACGATCATTTTTCTCGATATACCGAATGACAGCCGTGAATAAATTTACAAAAAGAAGCATTCAATTCTTAGAAATCCCTACAGATTTAATTCCACATTGATGCATACAGTAAAGATATCACAGATAACATCAAAACCATGGAATGTGGTTTGTTCTCCAAACCAGGCGCGGATCCAGTATTTGATGTTAGAGAGGGAGGACCTAAGAATTAGGAATAAGAGGACATCTTATTGACACAACATTAGCTGTGATTATACCTTTATTACTTTGTTTGTTCTTTATTTTAGGGACCGTTAGCCTGATGTGCCACCGCCTGAATCCGCGTCTGGCAAATGTAACATAAATAGATTTTTTTTAGTAAATTCTTTCTCTACGTGGAGACGTCTTGGGGGTTATCAGACGGCATTAATTTGTTAATTTATCAATATGTGTAAATGTGAAGTACAGCACTTGTATACCACAACAAAACTGCACCCTACAGAAATGCAACTAATGTGTCCCTCTCCTAATTTTAAGTTTGTACTGCTATCCAAAAGCAAAGTTGTAGAACACATTTTAACATAATCATTTGGTAATCCATACAAATAGTGTCTCCTCCAAACAGTCTTGAACATTAATACCACATATTGAATAAACAACACTGCTAACTTTACTTTGTTTGGTACAGGTCTGATATTCAGGATGGCTGTCACAGTGGAACATAGTTTAAACATAGAACCCTAAGAGAGAGAAAAGAACAACAAAAGAAAACTGTTTTTGTCAGAAAACACTGTCAAACTTCAAAACGTATACTATCCACACTCATCGGTGTCCACACTTGTATTTTTTTTTTAAATAAAGAAATATATAATATGCATGTAGCATTTTTTAACTTGTACATTTTCATTTAACATATACCTGATAATATTTACATAAGGCATAAACTGTACTTTTTCTAAAACATTCATGCAACCATTTCAAAAAAAGATTTAAACCAATGCGATTAATAATGTACTTATTATTCATTGCAGCGTTTTGAGTTTATGCCATTATTCATATATATTGTGAATGTTACATTTTTGTAACACTTCGTGTTTTTCATTACTTTTGTGATTTACTTAACTAAATCAAACATGCAACAATTCAAAAGAAAGACGCAAGAAACTGAACACAAAAAGCGTTATTAATAAATGTAACATCTATGATCAGAGACGTATAAAGTATATGGAACAATTATTCAGAGAACGTCGTTTAACACTGGGCGTGTAGTTGTGCAGCTGGTATATATATCATGACAAAGATTTAATGAGTTAAGCCGAATTCCATATGTCTCCTTTGTACTAGGCCAATGTGCTAACAAGGAAAAATTAATTGATTTGTTTATAGAGCTAGCAATAACTGTCTGCAGTAAGATTGAAATTTTGACACATCTTATTGGTGTGGAATTTAAATGTATTCGGTGGTCGGTATGGGATTATTGCTGGTTTGCTCAATGGATTTGATTCACATTTTATTTGGGCTCTCTTCGTATTAACTATATTACTTTTACTATAACCCATATATATCGTTGAATTTAGAGGTCATAAAAACTAATGCGAAACTACATGTACGTTGTATCGATACTAACATGTAGCGGAAATAATTTGCCAGTGATAGGTCAATGATAGGAAGCGGATACTACATACGGTCGCCTGTAAAGTTTCTATAACGTAATATCCAGTGTTAAGGTCATCATCATTATATAGGCTTTTTATTTACTAAAACGATTACAATTCAACTTTTGAAGGTGAGTGGTTATTTTGATTTACTTATAACTATGATGAGTGTAGAAAAGTTTAAACATAAAGCACTCCTATACTTTATACTTTTTTTTATCACAAACGAAATTAAAATTAACTACTGAAATGTATATGTTACAGTAAATAGGTGAAATAAGAAATTACACGTAATTACTAAACAATTAAGTAAATACCTGTAATTACTAATCAATTGAGTAATTACATGTATTTACTGATTGTTTCAGTGATTACTGATATTCAATGATTTTTTTGGTCATTTTTACAGCTATTTACTAACTTGATATTTTTGTTTTAAAATTTAAGACATAATTCAAGAAACTAGATAAGAAAGTAAAAGGGTATGGATTGTAGAGCTTACTTAAGGGTTTAGGAACGAATGGTCCTTCAAGACTGCATGCTCTTTAGTTTTGTTTGTGAATTGAAACTGGAAAATGTTTTTTTTTATAATTTTTGAAACTCGCTAAAAATCATTTGCAACATGCAAGACAATGATATCAATCCAAATATGAGAAATACATTTGTGAGAAGTGTAATTATTGGTAATAACCGGGCAGTTCCAGGAATTACTTGTATTAACTAAGTGCATGAGGAAGTACATGTAATTCCTAAATTTTAGTAATTACATGTAATTCCTAATTTCATCTATTTACTGTAACATATATATCGGTTATATTTGTATATTAGTAGATTGATTATGTTTTATTCGTGTAGTTAATATTGTATGTATAGATCCTCATTGAAAATTGTTTTAATCCAAATGAGTTACTCTCTTTAAATAAAGATATTATTATTATTATTTAGAAATGATATTTAGAGATTTTATTATTATATTTTACAACGCCAAATATTGAAGATACCGACAAAACGTTTTCGTATATCTCTCAATACTATGGCGCGGAATCAAGATCATAATTATTGATTTCAGCATATGCTTAATTAATTTTAAAATTTAGCATATGGACGTTGCGCACGGTATCGGTGCTTCTTTGAAAAAATGCGTTAGATAGCGGGTTAATCCAATTCACGCTCTTTTCCTACACAATATATATCCATGATCAGCATATCATTCGAAAGGAAATAAACCACAGAAATAAAAAAAAAATAGATGATTTTGTGCTATGTATATCATGTAAAGAAAAACGTTGCTCATTTCGACGGCTATAACGTCATTTTACAATTTTGTTTTGTGTGTGCCTTTGAAATCACAATGCGGACTAGTTAGTAGGTTAAATGAGATAACATTTTACAACAGTATTGTATACAATTGATGAAAAATAGCGTCCTAAACGTTTTTAACTGTGAGTGAAAGAAGATTGTCAGAAGCTTTGAGCTTAGGAAGAGAACAAATGTCCCATTCAGCTGCTCAGCTCCTATAAGAACTTTCTGCCTTCACTAGTATAAGATATAACAGATGAATGTGGCTTTTAATAATATCAGAAAATTTATACATCTCCTAAAGAAGCTTTATGAAGGCATCACTATATAACTGCAGTCTTACTTTCAAAACATCGTCAGTTTTCTCGTGTCCAATAAAATGTCCCGATGGATAAAATGACGCATATAATAACCCAGAGGCTGTTTATTAAACGAAATTTTATTTGATCCCCAATTTTGAACACTCTTTAACCGATATGAACGGAAAATACATTTCATTTCTTCTAACATGATGTGATATATATTTTTGTTTGAGCTGCAGGTATAACATACGAAACGATCTAAGATGTCCAATAACATGTCCCCATAACTGTAATTTGACGTTCACGTCATGATAACGCTAAACTGTATATTTTTTGCATATTTGGCATACACTTAATTTAATGACATGATCTGATCTATATTAAATAAAGTTCTTGTTTAAATATGCATCAAAGTAGATCTACATTGTATAAATAATTTAAATATGACGAAATATTTAACTCGGATGCTTGACAAAGACCAGGCTCCGAGGCCAAAAATGTGAGACAAGTTCACATACGATCACAGTCTCACTTTTAGAAAAAGAACATATAGTAAAAAATGAAAATGCATTCAAAAATAAGCTCACCTTATTGTTTTCCCTTAGCCAGATTATAAATCACTCAAACTGAAGCTATACACCCTGACATTAATTCCTAGCGTTGCAATTAAAGAATCGGAACTATATATGTGAATCAATTTTTCTAGCCAGTTTGCAGAGCCAGGATTTTGTTTCCGTACTTGTATTCTTAGCTCCATGTAGTAGTATAAATATATAAATGATTACTGTGAGTAGAACAATCTATTATCATCTACCTAGCAACTAATGTATGAAAAAGAAGGTTGTTACTTCTAGAAGTAATGTGTGGCATAATGGAGTTTGTTGTCTCGAATCTCCAACAGAATTTACTGCTACATAGTCATGCGATGGACGAGTATTAAAATGTTAATTGAAACTTGTCTTTTACATTAATTTGAGTGTTAGGGTAATAGTTGTCCGATAAATATGATGAATTGCACGCAACTATGTATGTAGCAGGTCCAGTGTAATAATTCAAAGACACTCCCAGTACATTTTAACCTAGTTTAAGCTCCCTTTAGAAAAACGTCACCATGCACTGTACCCCATATCTTTCAAAAAAAATAATTCTATCCATATTTCTTGAAAGCGTATATTTTGTGGGAAGTACATCATTGTTTGCATGCATAACCAATTTATAGAAAAACTAAAGAAAGAATATTAAATACAATAAATATACTGCATTGAACACGCTGTATATGTAACAAATTGACACCATAGTTTCCTTTTTTACCACTAAATCAACTACAAAATGTCTGCTGTGTGTATCGGCGGTTCTCTCTGAGCACTTCGGCTTCCTTCAACAATAAAAATTGACCGCCACGAAATAGCCAATCGTGCTGAATATGCCGTTAAACACAAATAAATCAATCAACCAATCTGCTGCGTGGAAAAGTTAATTTTTGTGTATATTAGATTTATGTTTTCTCTTCGCAGAACGTCACAAAAATGGCTGGAATATTGCTTTTTATACTTGTTAAAAAATCAAAAATACTCAAAACCGAAACCCGAAACCCGTAAATAACCCGTTTGAAAACGGTCTAAAAATGTTAAAGAAAATTTAGTGTTAACCGATACCCAGATATATTTTAGAATTGGAAGCGCTAAAAAACAATTCATTGTAGAAAACGTACATGAAATGCACTCCTGGTCCATAGTACTTCCTTTCAAAAAACATTGATCCATGTATATTTACGAAAGCAGTTCCTTAAATAATAATTATCTTGTCACAACTAAATGAGTATATTTTTTAAAATCGGTTTCAGTCTGCTGATGGTCAAATATCAGTTGATGTAGCTTTATTTGGGTCTATATAAAAAGGGGTAGAGTTTTTCATACTTTGCCAAAATGCTATAATTTCAAAAACATAGGAAAAAGTATGGCTCGCCGACCTTTTTTTAGAGCTTTTAAAAGCTTGTAAAACATGTTCAGATTTTGTAAGGATTATACACGGGAAATGTTAATTTATGCGAATACAAAGAAAATTGAAAGTTAAGAGTTTTAAATAATATATATATGAGAAGACAGCTCTTATAATGTGCTCTCCGAAACGATCTGAGATGTCCAATGAAATGTCCCCATAACTGTAATTTCATGTTCCCGTCAAGATAAAGTTAAACTGTACATGACTTTTCTAGCATATTTGGCAACCAATTAATTTCATGAAATGGTCTGATCTATATTAAATAAAGTTCTTGTTTAATATGCATCAAAGTAGATCAGCATTGTATAAATGATTTAAGATAACGAAATATTTAACTCAGATACTTGAAAAAGACCGGGCTCTGGGGCCATAAAAGTGAGAAAAGTTACATATGATCACAGTGTCACTTTTAAAAAGGGAACATACAGTGAAAAAGAAAATGCGATCAGCAGTGAGCTCATCTTATCTATTTTCCCCCTTAGCCAGATAATAAACGATTCAAAATATACACCCTGACCTTCTTTCCTAGCGTTAGTATAAAACGAATCGAAACTATATAATTATATGATTCATTTCTTTTTAAGCCAACTTGCAGAGCTGATATTTTGTTTTCATACTTGTATTCTAAGCTCCATGTAATAGTGCAAATATATAAATGTCTGTGCTCTTTTCACAAAAAATCTTACGCCAAAAATATGTGTTTACTGCGAGTAGATCAATCTCTATAGTCAGCTACAAAGCAACGTGTATATGAAGGTTATTACTTCTAGAAGTAATGTGTGGCAGAATGGAGTTTGTTGTCTCGAATCTCCAACAGAACAGAATTGCCTGCTATATAGGCATGCGATGCGACGAGGTTTTATATCTTAATTGGAACTTGTCCTTTACATTAATTTGAGAGAGAGAAAAAAGCAAATATGCGCTCACTTATAGGATAATTTTGTCCCACAAACATGATGGAATGCACGCAAACATGTAGCAGGCTCCATTGTATCAATTTACAGACAATTAAGTTTAAGCACCCCTTCGAAAAAAAAAGTCACCATGCACTCTACGCCACATTTCCCGAAATTTCTTTCTTCCTATAATTTTTGAAAGCGTATATTTTTAGGGAAGTTAATTATTCTTTGCATGCATAACCAATTTATAGAAAAAAGAATATCAAATATTAATTAAAAACCAATTGTTCAGAGAACAATTGAAGGTCTTTCCACATCAATTTTCTAAATTATTGATGAGAAGCTACTTCCGGTTTACTCAAAGTTACTATTGGCGTCCAAGCATAGGTTTCTTCATACTGATTCAATAAATAAAAGTTTCTATATATTTTTGCCTGAAATAAGGGAGATGATTGTCAACTTCCGGTTTTAAAAATGTCACTTCCGGTCTCACATGATAGCTTTATTTACACTGTTTCCAAAAATATATGGTTTCTATATACTTTTCCCTGTAATAATAGAGATATTAGGTACTTCCGATTTAGTGTAGGTCACTTCCGGTCTCAAATGATAGGTTTATGTATGCATATTTAAAAAAAAAATATAGTTTCTAGGTACTTTTCCATGAAATAAGTGCAAACATGGATACTTCCGGTTTACTCAAGGTCACTTCCGGTTGATATTTTTCAAGGTCATATGTCAACCAACAGTTTGCAAAATACCCAATGGCTTTATCATGTACCAAGTTGGAGAAATAATCAATTAACCTTAAATTGAATCATTTCAGGGACAATAACTCCTATAAGATGTCATTGGATTGTTTCAGATCAAATGTATCATATCTTCATCACAATGAGGCAAACATTTTGCACTAGTTCTTTTAAATATATCTAAGATTGTCAGACCAGATCTCGGAACAATGAAGTCAAAATTTAGAACATGACCTTGACCTTTGACCTTGACCTCAAATTTGTTTTTATGAACCCAGGACCTCAAATGCACGTACCTTAGGTCTGTATTACTTACCATTCATGTGACATATCACTTATGATACATACATGTGAGAGGTTTAGCGCTATAAAGCAGGTTCAATCCACCATAAGAAAATGCCTGTACCAAGTCAGGAATATGACAGTTGTTGTCCATTCGTTTGATGTGCTTTTGATTTTTCCATTTGATTAGGGACTTTCCGTTTTGAATTTTCCTCGCAGTTCAATATTTTTGGTGATTTAACTTTTTATGTCAAATTCAAAAGGGGAAATAACTGTCATACGGAGTCTACGAATTGATTCGGTTAAAATTTGACAAATCATCCTGAGGATATAACGAGCAATTTAGTAAAATAAATTTGTCGCTTTCTTTTACGGTTACGGAGGAGTTCTCACCACAAAGAAAACAGTTTTTGGGGAGATAACTCTTACAATAAAAAGTCTTCGACTAAACAGGGTCAGTCTCAAAAACGCAATAACTGTTCGATATCATATGCAAAAAATCTAAGCGACATCATGTGAAACCACTAAACAAGTTTTCAAATTTTGCGGAAGAAGAAAAAAAATAATCAGAACAAATACAATAGGTCTTTCCACAAAATAGTGGAAAGACCTAATAAACAAGGTCATATTTTCTCTGACAGTTAATGACGTCTTTACACTAAATCCATTGGATGTTGGATGTGTACTGATTGATATATAGCCTTAGATACATGATTTTTATTAGTTCTTATTGGCTTTGAACAGGCTTTCAGTAACTGCAAGTACTCTCAGATCTGTATTTTGTGTCTTTTGTTGTAATGGAAGTATAAATACCCTGCCACGTCCGGTCTGTGTTTTTGATAAATGTTTTCGATTTGATGAGTTAAGCCATTTTCAACTGATTTTTATAGTTTGGTCTTATTTTGTGCTGTAACACCACTGTCCAAGGTTAGGTAGAAGGTTGAGCGCTCACAAACATGTTTAACCCCACCATTCTTCATGTGCCTGTCCCAAGTCAGGAGCCTGCATTTGAGTGGTTATCGTTGAATCGTGTCTGTCATATTTGTTTTCGTTAATTGTTTGTTATAAATTGGGCCGTTAGTGTTCTCAATTGAATTGTTTCATATTTTTCATGTCGGGGCCTATTATAACCGACTATACGGTATGGGTTTTTCTCATTGTTGAAGGCCGTACGATTGCCTATAAATGCTTACATTCACTTCATTTAAACTTGGGGTGGATAGTTGTCTCATTGACAGTCATACCACATCTCCTTATTTTTATATACTACATTGAACACGCTGTATGTATAAAAATTGACATCATATTTTCCTGTTATTTTTTAACAAATAAATCAACCACAAAATGTCTGCTATGTGAATCTGTGGTTCTCTCCGAGCACTATGGCTTCCTTCAACAATAAAACTGACCACCACGATATAACCAATAGTGCTGAATGTGGCGTTACTACACCAAAACAATCAATCACCCATGGCAATCTGTTGTGTAAAAATTTTCATTGTTTTGTTTATAGTAGATCTATTTTTTTTATCTTCACAGAACGTCACAAAACATGACTGCACTATTGCGTTATATACTAAGTCTTGTAAAAACAAAATCAAGAACTGAAACCGCCGAAACCCGCAAATAACCCGTTTGAAAACGGTCTAAAAATGTCAAAGAAAATTGAGTGTAAACCGATACCCAGTTCTATGTTGAAATTGGAATAGCTAAAAACAATTTATAGTATAAAAGTACATTAATTGTATTCTTGGTCCATATTACTTCCTATCAGAAAACATTAAACCATGTATATTTACGAGAGCATATATTAAAAAAATATATATAATTTTTGTCACATAAAAAATTAGAACATTTTTATAAATCGGATTTCGGCCTGCAAAAAGTGGTTAAATTTTGGTCTATATATGAAAAGGGATATAGTTTCCATACTTTGCCAAATATCAAAATAATAATACACAGTATGGATCGCCGACCTTTTTTAAAGCTTAAGTTTGTGAAAATTATCATATTTTGTTAGGATTATACATGGAAAAGGTGCATTTATGTGAATAAAAAGAAAACTAATTTAAACGTTAGAGTTTAAAATAATATATATATATATATATATGAAACGATAGCTCTTGTAATGTGCTTTCCGATCAGGATTATTCGTCCGAGTTTAACCCGATAAAATATGAAATATGAATTATAAACATTAGTATAAGCCACACTTTATGAAAAAATTAATAGAATGGACCTCTTGATAACGGAATCAAGTGTTGATAAAATGAGATTATGAAAAGAATATCAACTACTTTCAAAGAAAAAAATAAGAAGCATTTGAATATTAATGTAAACTGAAAAAAGACACATTCAGGGAGAGAAATTATTAAATAACATCAAAGAAAAAGAAACGTATAATAGGAGAAAGAGACAAAACAAAACCAAAATATTAAACATTTCATTCGCCAAGATTGAAGAAGTCTTGCGACAAAGAGAACATTGCTAAATGTTAAGAAAAAGAAAAAACTGATAATACACAAACAGTAAAAGAAAATTAAGAAAATAAGACGAAGTTTATAAACGAAGACATGCATTGTGATATTTTGGAAGCACGCTCGTCCTAAGAGTACAGAGGTAGCGTCAATTTTCCCCTGCATATGTTTCACTCAAAGCATCCAATTAGTTTTAAAGTTTCAAAACATTCAGTATTTTGAAAATGAAAGACGCTAAATAATATAAAAAAAGATTTTAAATCGTGTTACATACATTCAAGAAACCAACTTTTTATTCAGTGCTAATCATTGCTGTTGAGTATAATTTTGACACAAAAATACAAATTTTTCACGAATTTTAAATAGAAAATTGGATATCAGCAATGTTTGCATTTATAAATGCCAACCCCGGCTTGAAAAAAAAAATATAATGAAGCAACTTTAATAAGTTTTCAAAGAATGTAAATTCTTCGGTCACTTTAAGTGGCATTTTCACATATAATATCTTTATCGTCATATAAACATAATTAATTTGTGACAAAAACTAAAACAAAACATAATATAGCAAATTAATAACAATTCTATAAGAAATGAACAGATGGGAAAAAAAGACTTCTGCCCTCAGTTCTAATGACTGTATTATAAAGAAGCCAATATTTTAAACAAATTCTATAATAAAGGGGTTTATCATTTCTTTTACTTTTTTTTCTTGGGTAAGAGACATAAAATCATGAGAAGGTAAAAAAAATCAAATAGATTATCCCTTAGATTTTTGTTAATTTTACATTCAAGGAGAAAGTTAAAAACGTTTACGCTTGAAACGTTTTTTATAATAACGTCAACATCCTCGTTTGTCGTGTAACGCTCGGTGGTACCAATACCGTGCGTAACGTCATGATGAAATGGATTTAGCATATGCTCATTTATGCTGTAATACAAATTAGCATATGCTCATTTATGCTGTAATACAAATTAGCATATGCTGGAATACAAATTAGCATATGCTGAAATACAAATAAGCATATGCTGACATGAATTAATCATATGCTAAATCAATAATATATAGAAAATGTTGTTTGTGCTGTATTTAGACCCCTCTAACAAGAAATTTGTTTTGCATGCACACGTATAAAAATTGCGGTTTTTATCCAACGCAATCATAGGTTTGAACGTTGTTTTCAATTTAGACTTGTTTATATTTTTTCGTTTGGGCTTGTATTATATTTGCCTTCGGGTTTATATGATCCGTTCATCCTATTTTGACTCCTCAAAATTCAAGAGTCTATCCCAAATTGAGGTAAATTATGTGGCCTTCCAATAACCGTTTGGATTCCTAACATCACTGAAGAGACATTAATTGTCGAAATCCGGATATGGTGTACAAAAAATCTTTGCACCTTTGTTTGCGGTATACCATCTTCGCCGCAAGTTTATTGTTTTCTGTTTGGTATTAAATTTAAAGTTAAGATCCATTTATTACACCTTGTGATCCGTTTATTTGGCAATCGCCAATGGCAGTCAGCAGGATTTAAGAACATTTGTTGTTCGACCTGTTAGTCAAATGCGTTTTGTTAAAATATACTTTTTCATTTTTTTGGTCTTTTGGAAAATGTTGTTTGTGCTGTATTTAGACCCCTCTAACAAGAAATTTGTTTTGCATGCACACGGTTAAAAATTGCGGTTTTTATCCAACGCAATCATAGGTTTGAACGTTGTTTTCAATTTAGACTTGTTTATATTTTTTCGTTTGGGCTTGTATTATATTTGCCTTCGGGTTTATATGATCCGTTCATCCTATTTTGACTCCTCAAAATTCAAGAGTCTATCCCATATTGAGGTAAATTATGTGGCCTTCCAATAACCGTTTGGATTCCTAACATCACTGAAGAGACATTAATTGTCGAAATCCGGATATGGTGTACAAAAAATCTTTGCACCTTTGTTTGCGGTATACCATCTTCGCCGCAAGTTTATTGTTTTCTGTTTGGTATTAAATTTAAAGTTAAGATCCATTTATTACACCTTGTGATCCGTTTATTTGGCAATCGCCAATGGCAGTCAGCAGGATTTAAGAACATTTGTTGTTCGACCTGTTAGTCAAATGCGTTTTGTTAAATATACTTTTTCACTTTTTTGGTCTTTTGGAAAATGTTGTTTGTGCTGTATTTAGACCCCTCTAACAAGAAATTTGTTTTGCATGCACACGTATAAAATTTGCGGTTTTTATCCAACGCAATCATAGGTTTGAACGTTGTTTTCAATTTAGACTTGTTTATATTTTTTCGTTTGGGCTTGTATTATATTTGCCTTCGGGTTTATATGATCCGTTCATCCTATTTTGACTCCTCAAAATTCAAGAGTCTATCCCAAATTGAGGTAAATTATGTGGCCTTCCAATAACCGTTTGGATTCCTAACATCACTGAAGAGACATTAATTGTCGAAATCCGGATATGGTGTACAAAAAATTTTTGCACCTTTGTTTGCGGTATACCATCTTCGCCGCAAGTTTATTGTTTTCTGTTTGGTATTAAATTTAAAGTTAAGATCCATTTATTACACCTTGTGATCCGTTTATTTGGCAATCGCCAATGGCAGTCAGCAGGATTTAAGAACATTTGTTGTTCGACCTGTTAGTCAAATGCGTTTTGTTAAAATATACTTTTTCACTTTTTTGGTCTTTTGGAAAATGTTGTTTGTGCTGTATTTAGACCCCTCTAACAAAAAATTTGTTTTGCATGCACACGTATAAAAATTGCGGTTTTTATCCAACGCAATCATAGGTTTGAACGTTGTTTTCAATTTAGACTTGTTTATATATATATATATATATATATATATATATATATATAAAACATTGATTCTGCGCCATGCAATGCGGTAATTCAGGAGCAGTCAGCGACTAATTTCACAAAAAAATCTTTCGAGAAAAAATACTCCTAAGACATGAACATTTCAGTTTATCTTACGAACATTTTTTGTGTAAGAGTTTTTGTGAAAAGAAGCCACAGAACCGTACGAATCTTCTTTGCAAACGCATTTTCTAGCTGAATGTAATTGCCAGCACACATATAAGCCGACTCAGATTAAAATCAAGACCTGTTATTTCTTTACCTGCTGACCTTGAGCTTAGAGGTGTATTCGCAAATAGCATATATATACATTGCGTTATAATTTGATAAAAACAGGTACTGTGGAAGGGTAAGTATTTTTTATTTTGTATACGAGAACTAAGATGGGAGAATTTTAAATCGCGTTCTTAATTTCTTATTCACTAAGACGGATATGAGTCAAGTTGTCTATTAAACGATGTTTACTAATTAGCTAAGGAAGTGAGATTCATATTGAAAAACAAATACTATACAATGTTTTTATACAGTTGAATTGGTTCATATTTGCAGAGACATATATTAAATGTCTCTGATATTTGTAATCAATTATATTTTTTAGAATTTTTTTTAAAAGCAAAGAAAGGCGAGAACATGGTTTCTACAACTCTTTTGATAATGTCAATTACTTTGGTATTTCTTGGAGTCAGTGAAGCACTTAAAGGTTTGTAGAATCATCATATTTCAAATAATTTGTCCTTTTTAAAAAGATGGATATCAGAATTGTCTAACAACAAGAGCAATTCGAGGGATACGAAAATATTCAAAACCCGTATTTTGTTCTTGAAAACTTTGGAACAGGATTTTTCATATTCCTTGCTCGATATAAAAGTTAGTTTTCATACATGTTGTTACATCATGTGACAATTCAATTTTTATTATTTTTATATGAACACGTTTTGTGGTTTATGTAAACCATCTCCTAATCACCTCTGGTGTATTAATTTGTTTCAGTTCTAGATTTTAACATGCTTAAATCGAAGAACAGACTTCAATTCAACGGGGCAACTAAACTTCAATGTATATAAACGTCTAGATAGAATTTCAACGAGTCTACCTAAATATATAGGTGTTGAATCGTTAATCTTAATAGAATACGGAATTTTCGGGAGACTCATATAGGACATTTTCATGACGTAATTTTCGATCATTTTCAGGGCATGAGTATATCGGCTATACATTTGTAATACGTTCATCAATAATTACAGCTCTTTTGAACCGTTTGATATATGTGATGGAATTATGATACAATAATTATGTCTCTACATGAACTATCTTTAATACTAAAATAACGAGGTCAAACTTGTTAGCCGGCATGACGTAAAAACGACAAATCAAACAATTGATTATTCTACTTTATATATAACTTATATAGGACAATGGTGTTGATTAAAAATTACAACATTACAGGACCTTTTGTTTTCCACATAATTAATATTACCAATAATTAACCAGTTCCGTGGCCAATCCGATACTGATACCAACTGTAATTGTCACCTGTAACCTAATCTGTACGTTCCGCCTCTATCAGGTACACCACCAAACGGTGTATTTGGGATTTGCTATATATACGGGTCATAATCACACCCGAATTTTGTCATTATACAGGGATTGACAAAACCGAATACAAAATTCAATCATTGTAACATATAGTTTGCGGTTGTAGTTAAAAAAAGAAACAGGACGGGATCAAACAGAAATAATTTGAAAGCAGAGAAAACTGTGCACCGTTTAATCAGCATGACTTTATCAGATGACATTACGAATACTAATAATCCAGGCTAAAAAAAAACGCCTCACGCCACTTTCCAATTTGTTAGCCGCCATGACTTCAAAACGACGAATCAAAGAATTCAACTTTATATATAACTAATATAGGACAATGGTGCATGTAACTTGTTGATCAAAATTACACAATTCAAGGCCCTTTTTTCCAAATGATTAATAATTCTATAATAAATAGAACAGTATTTAATACTTTCTGGGTCGACGGGTTCAAATAGAAAGATTTTGAAAGCAGAGAAAACTGTGCACCTTACAATCAGCATGACATTATGAGATGACAATTCGAAAACTTAAAATCCAGGCTAAAAATAAGGCGTACAATGTAGATACTTTGATTCAGTCACGACTCCGTTATGTCGCGGGTGTGTTCTACTAGTATAAAACAAAGTTAATGCTGATCAAATGCCCTACTTCAAAAATATAATTGCAATCGATTGACAACAATATCAAATCCATAAACAAATATAGATGTTAAATTCAATAATAATGTTAGAGTTCGTTGCAAAACCAGCAAAGCTATGTAATTTACCAGTTTGTGCAGCATACTGATTACCGGTACACCATCGAAAAGGGGAAATTTGTAAAGGAATGGCAGTAAACGGAAGTTCGAACTGAAGTAACTGACAACATGATACTGCCACCAAAAGGTAACGTCCACAGGCCCTTACATTTGTCCTAATGTTTACATAAGTGGATGTTGTACTAACTGGTAATGAACTTCATAAAATTAGCTTTATTGGGAAAGCAATGAACTCGAAAGTACCGTAGTCTTCTGAAGTTTATCTAGAAACACTGTATCAATTTATTCATTTATAAATTACATATCCATTTTTTTTACTCATAAGGAAGTGAAAGAGTGGTACAAGACTTATCAAGTCTAACGTTAGAAAAGAGGAAGGCGACAGAGTTCCTCCGAAGATCCAAACGATATGGTTCATCAGAGTATTACAGAGAAGTAAGGGAAACTAACCGTGAGGTCGAGGAGAAAAATGATGAAGGTTGCGTACGCAAATGGTAAAATAAAACAGTTTGAAGTGTTAACGATTTGTCTATCTGTTAATATGGTAAAAAGACGCTAAGCTATGTGCAGCCATTCGGGCAAACTTTTTTTTATTATTAAAACAGACGTTAATTGGCCTATAATTGTTTACTTTTTATACATTGTGACTTGGATGAAGATTTGTCTCATTGACACTCAAACCACATCTTCTTATTTATAGTTTAACCAAAAACAGACTTCAAAAACGAAAACAGACACCAAATGAAAACCAGACGTTAAAATAAAATAAAAAAAACAGGCATCAAAATCGAAAAACAGTCATAAAATTAAAAAAGAAACAGACAATAAAATCAAAAACAGAAATCAACATCGAAAACAGATGTTAAAACCAAAAACAGACATCAAAAACAAATACAGACTTAATAAAACAAAAACAGACGTTAAAAAATTAAAACAGTTTTAAAAATCGAAATCAGATACCGTACAGCGGCAGTGGTGCCACCTGTTAGTTCCTGTATTTTGTCTGTTTTTGTTTTTAACCTCTGTTTTTTTTTAAATTCTTTGACGTCTATATTTTAATTGTATGTCTGTTTTCGTATTAGACCTCTGTTTTTTATTTTTTAACCTCTGTTTTTTTTTTTATGTTTATGTCTGTTTTCGTTTTTTGTGTCTGTTTTTGATTTTAACGACTGTTTTTTTTTTTAATTTTATGTCTGTTTTCGTATTACACCTCTGTTGTCTGTTTTTTCTTCTTCAGTTGTATGTCTGTTTTCGTTTTTGACATCTATTTTAATTTCTTATGTATGCAGATGACATTGTTACTTTTTATCAGATACACAAGATGGTTTACAAGAGAGTATGGACAGGTTACAATCATATTGCTCAAAATGATGTTTAAATGTAAACTTTAATAAAACAAAAGTTTTAATTTTCAAAAAACAAGAAAAACACAATCGTTGTCCATTGTATTTAGATGGGCAACGATTTGAAAGTGTAAAGTGTTATAAGTAGCTAGGATTTACTTTTGTATCTAGTGGTAAATTTACACATTGCCGTAAAGATGAGCTATACAAGAAATCAATGAAAGCTTTTTTTTAAATTACAACTGTTCCTAGCATTATCAAATCCTAATGTCTCAACTTTAATGCATCTTTATGCTTCTTACAGTGTATTGAAATAAGCCCCGCCTTCTTACCTAATATGAAAATACACGGTCTCCACGCTGTTGCTTTTAACCAATCATATTTCTATAAATGTATAGGAGGTAAGATAAATGTATATATTCTTTGGGTTAACAGAAAAGCAAGTAATTTTGCTGTTATGCCTGAATTAGAAAGATTTCCTATATATTTTTCAATGTTTTTGGCTATGTTAAAATCTTCTCATAGATTAGAGAACACAGAGGATGGTTCATTATATGTTTCATATATTTGTAATACCATGGAAGTATTATATTGACAGGAACTCCAACGAAAAATTAGTACATTCCCATCCCACTGATTTCTTAAAGAAAATAAAAGGTTCCGACTCAGTTTGTCAAGTACGTGATAACTCCTTTGTGGGGTATCTGCGATGCCGCCTTCGCCTGTTCTGTTAACTGAAGCTGGTCTTATCACGTGATTTGGTATCGAGTGTCTTATCTACCTACCAATGCAAATAAACACGGAAACTCCCTTGGTTATATGTGAATCGCCACATGAATAACGACACCTGTTTCCGTTCAATAAATGAAGGCAAAAGCTGAAAAGATCTAAAAAATCGGTCCGTATTTAACAGAATGCCATTGGACTTTCAGTAAATAAAATAATTAATCAAAATATTAGATTTTTTTCCGATCAAATCCTTTTAACCTCCCCCGGGCCCCGCCGCTACGGGGAACCAACTTTTGGATTAAATTTTTGTTCGAAATTCTTTCAGTAAACACTAAGTCTTAATTAAAATATTTGTCAAAGTTAGCAAAAGAAAAAAGACAAAATATTTTATTTCCTCAGACACAAACGTGTACAAGAGGTCAAAACATGATAAAGTATACACATAAATCGACAGCAGCAGTAAAACGCGATAATAATTGCTGATAAAAACTTGTCCGTTTACTTTTTGTTAGAATTTTACGATTTTAAAGCCTAGCATCTATATACACATGTAACAGTTATGCGTGTTTATCCAACAGCCCTCTAATGAATAAAAAATCTTACTATTTGAATTGATTGTAATTTAAACTGAAAAGTTTATGGCTTGTACGTGTACGTGTACGTTGCTCTTTAGCAAGCAAAACTCGTATAAACTGACAAATTTGTCATTTAGTGACATGGTCGGTAAATGTCATTTCCTTGACAATTAAGTATACATCCGGTTATTTCGGTATGTTCCGTAATTACGATCAATCACGAGGTTCAAAAAATTTGATCGGAAACCATGCATCCATATGACATGTCGAGTTAATTAACAGATACTTAACGATTTTGCGGCATCGCACTATAAACGTTAGAAGTCCGCTTGTTGGAGTTCCTGTCAATATAATACTTCCATGGTAATACAGAGTAACATGTAAAAAAAAATTCTACATCATGTGGTTTTCTTGTACTGATTTTTAAATGAAAAAAAAACTAGACTTATCAAACTTAAATGTAAGTGTTGGCCAATTATGTACTAAGTTAAGGATGAATTATGTAAAAGTGTTCTAAATTATTGGAAAGATTTTAGAGAAAATACATATACCATTAAATCAGATAAAGGTAAACTCTTGACTTATTTTGCAATTAAACATGTTTTTGATACAGAAAAATATTAGGAATTAAAATAATTTAAAGACAGACAAGCACTATGCCAGATCAGAATAAGTGCAAACCCCCTAAAAATAGAGATGGATAGATAAGCAAAAAACTATATAGATAAATCACAAAGATTATGTAAAAAGTCTTATTAGATAAAGTTGAAGATGGCGAATATTTTATATGTGAATGTCCTCTTTATAATCTCTTGAGAAGAGTTCAATGATAAACTTTTGATAAGATGTAAAAATTTGGAAATGTTAAACACAAGTTCAAAGTTCAATTGGCTTTTTAATCAAGAAGACCTAAAGGTATTGAAAATTATTGTAATTTATAGTAAGAAATGTCTTAAACTATAAAAACTATCAATATAATACAGATATGAATACATGTAACCTATTAAGAATATTTGCCTGTTTATATTATATATAATATGTTATATTACTGATGCTTATGGCTCTGATCTGGCTGTGGCTTACGATCTTAAAATTTAGTTGATTATATTCATATGTATATATGATTATCAAAATTATTTGTGTCAATTATACAAATTATTGTAATTAATTACTTTGTTCTTCATGGGCCCTTTAATTAGAATAAAAATATCTTTTCTTATCGTATCTTATTCAAGTGTTATAAATAAAAATGACGAGCATCAAAGGACAAAAGCATCTTCGTTCAATATAATATTGACAGGTACGTTGAATAACACAAACTCTAACACATGCTGTTATGAAATCAAGTTCTCCTCTCATCGCGGTATTCAAAATACAAATTTGGTAATCATTCAACAATCGAGAAAAGAAAAAGTAAGATATGCAAGTCAAACGGTAAACACCATGGCCACAATAAAATAGACGTACACAAAATGAAAAGTTAGACGCTATACTAAAGAAGTTAAGCCAGAAAAAAAACAATAATCACTAGTAAACCAGGAATCGCCTCTAAAAAATTGCAGAACATACATGTCACTATCAACAATATGATAACGGTGGTCAATAGCAAAAAACAGAAATAACTAGCAAACCAGCAATCAGCCCAAACCTATTATATAAAATATCAAGAAGACCTGCCGTGGTAGAAATCCCGCCTTAGAGCAGAGTTATGTCTGTGTCATTTGGTCTCTTGTGAAGTTGTCTCATTAGCAATCATACCACACCATCTTATCTTTATATTATAAAGTTAAACCGGTTTTATATGTACCTAAACCTCCCCTTCTCCATCTTTACCAGTTATTAATATAAGTAACACACGACAACACACATGCATAACAAGCAACTGGACAGACAGAAATATCAAAAAATTGAAAACTGTTTGTCCTGGTAGAGGGACTTGCCTTTGGGCACATCGGTGGGTATTCAAATCTCCCATCAGTTCTGATAACAACTACAAAATATGAAAAGTGTTTACACCAATCGTTTCTTTAGAAAAAAATCATATGGTGAAATATAATGAACACAAGCTCCTGGATAGCAAAATTGACGACACACACTAGATGCAGTCAATGAATGAGCAAGAAACTTTAAAATAATAATTATAATACGGTTGCCCATATAAAAGCGGATAAACATGCAACATTGATTGAATAATGATCAACACTTTCTGCTCAAACATTTCTTCTAACTTGCACCATTTGTCTATGTCAATGCATTTGACTAAATTACAGAAACTAAAGGACGTTTCTCAAACATTCGAATATTTCTCCATCGATAATTGCAATTGAAGAAACGGACAGAAACACTGAACTTAGTAAAGAATCAGACGCGCAATTGTGCAGTTATTCATTGGTGACTTACCAAGTTGCCTCAACTGGAATCACATTTGTTTTTCGAGCACTAGTTGACACTGTTTTTTTTCTAAATTAAATGTTTGGTCCTTTTAAGAATTTATGTTAATGGCTAAATATATAACGGGAGATTGGGGTACAGATTAATTAGATACAAGAAGATGTGGTATGAGTGCCAATGAGGCAACTCTCCATCCAAGTCACAATTTGTAAAAGTAAACCATTGTAGGTCAAAGTATGGCCTTCAACACGGAGCCTTGGCTCACACCGAACAGCAAGCTATAAAGGGCCCCAAAAACCGGTTTAATCTACTAGTATGACAAAGTCTCTATACAAAGTCAAATCACCTAAACCTTTTATTATTGTTTCTGTTTGTGTTTCGAATTTTGTTGTTGGAATGAACCTAACATATTGTTTAGAGCTGACTGTCAAACTTATAGTAATTATGGTTTTTATACCATAAGACACAAATGAGTTCAGTATTATATTTTACCTCTAGCCGCCCGCACTCGGGCTTTTCGACAATTAAATTTTGATCAACTCAAGGATTTTTTTTTCTTCAAGATTCGAATTTACGTTGTTTGTCACAAAGATAGATCGAGTTCGATTTGAGGGTTCCCTGGTTTTACTCCTGAGTAATAGCCTCTGAACTTTGACATGTTGTTAAATTGTTGTTTCTATCAAATAATATTTGTCTTTCTCGATGAAACTGCTGGCTTTGGACGTGTTGATAGGTCATTGAAATGATAAAACGAAGTTTCAATTATGATGTTTTTAGCTTTTGCCTTTTTGGAGTGATGTCGCCTTTTATTGTAGTTTTTCTAATAAATATGAAACTGTTTAAGGTAATGGAATTTAAATGTGATATGTTATGTAGAATAATGAAAAAGGGTGGTAAAGGTTTATTTTCGTGCAACGTGTTTTGCCTTTTTTATTTCACGTGCAGCCGTGAAAAAGGTTCGTTATTCACCGTGTTTCGTGAAATCGGTAAAAAGATCAACGTACAAGAAATTTTTAATTGTTCGTTCATCGTGAAATGGCAATTTTAATTCGCGTTCTTCCGTGCAGATACCCTCCTTTACGCCCCTCATGAAAGATAGGATCAAGTACCATTTTGCGACTTTCCTTTTTTTGTTATTTTGTCATTCACAAGTGTATCACATTAATTGAGTTATGTATACGAAAACTTTTTAGAGGTGTCACTTGTAATTAGAAAAGTAAGTTTATTGGAAAACGGTATGTGTACACTCTATCCAATTTCATAAACACACAATGTATTATATTTCTAACTAGTATAGATTGTGTTCACACAAATTAAATATTGAATATGGTAGATTCATAAAAAGAGCAAGAAATAAAAGATTATGTACTTTAGGTAACCATGGTGATATCGAGGATGAATTTCATTTTATTTAAAATGTCAAAAATATGACAATATAAGAAAACTGTATATTAAAAGGTATTATTATACAAATACATCTGTTTTTAAATTAGTTCAGTTATTTTCAACAAAGAATGTATCGGAATTGTCTAATTTAGGAAAACATTTGAAATACGCCACAGATATAAAATTTTTAGGACAATTCTTTGAATGATTTATACTATGTAGTCTTGCCTCCGATTGTATGTAATGTGTTCTGTTATGATAAACATGTATATATTTATGATATACATATAAGCTGTATTGCTTCTGGTTTGAAATAAACTATAAACTAATAAACCAAATTACTTTATTATAGGTGTGTATTATTTTTCGCACGATTTAAGCGTAGTTAGTTTTGCCTTAAGGTCAAAGAACGGTAAACTAGCTATGTCACAGATTTGGAAAATTTTACATACAACTTTGGTTCGTTGAATTATATCTGAAAAATCGAAGAAAAAAAAAATTATTACTGATAGAATTGTTTTCTAAAATAGGTGAACATTTGTATAGAAAGCATACAAAATCGCCGAAAAATGTTCATAAATTTGTCAAATACATAGATTTTTCTTACAAAAATATTTGTTATTAATACATAAATTTCCGTTTTAATGATATAAAATAATCATATGGTCACCGACTTCGTTTTGGTGTATTAACCAATCTGTTACCTTGTTGGTAGTGGAAAACATCAAGTATCGACGTTTCACGGCCTACAACGCGATGACGTTACTTATAGAATAACTAATCAGAGAAAAATATTCAACGAGTGACCGAACAGCACATTAATACACCTTATCGCTATTTGGAAATCTGTCCCGCCTGACCCGAGAATCTGTCCCGCTTCAACTTTTGACGAGATACAACAATCACTTTTCCATTGTGGCGTCAGATATTTTCTATTATGACGTCAAAATTATACGGGAACTTTTGTGATGTCCAGTAATGGCGGACAAATAGCGATAAGGTGTATTCACGAAAACTAATCAAAGAATTCAAATATCGAAAAATATTCAACTCGTGACCGAACAACACTGATAATTAACTCATGCGCTACGCGCATTCGTGAATTAATGTGTTGTTCGGTCACTCGTTGAATATTTTTCTCTATTTGAATTCTTTGATTAGTTATTCTATAAGTAATTCATTGCAACCAATGTAATAACACACCTTATCGCTTTTTGGAAATCTGTCCCGCTTGAACTTTTGACGTCATACAACAAACACTTTTCCATTGTGGCGTAAAAATTATACGGGAACTTTTGTGATGTCCAGTAATGGCGGACAAATTTATGTAAAAAAAGTCAGGGTTAACTAATAAAAAAGGCAGGACCGAATAGAGTGAAGAAACAAAACAGGCAGGACAGAGATTACAACTACAAAAAAATGCAGGCCAAAATTTTTCATCCTAGCCCCCCCCCCCCCCCCCCATGTATATATAAAATGGTAGCTCCCTTATATGTTTTCTTATTATTCATTTCATTTTCTTTAATTTAACATTAAAAAAATCATTTCTCTAACTTTAGTTTACCTCAACTAAATGTTATGAAACTTATACACAAGGCTTATTACATTCACTTGAAACAGGAGAAGAATTTTGTAAAACTTAATGAACTACAACAGATACCAGATGATGAAAAAAACACTCACTTGACTCTTTGGATCAGGTGAACTAAAAGCAGACTTACATCCACTTCATTTGAACTTTGGTGGATAGTTGTCTCATTGGCAATCATACATCTCCTTATTTTCATATTAACCAGTAGAACTTAGAATTGACCAGTGAACAATAAAATAAAATCAGGTCAGGGTCAGGGACAGATCGATATGTGCACCTTATAATCATTCCATAGACCTATTGCTTATAGAATCTGAATAAAATGCTTCACCAAGCGCAGCCTGATACGAGGTCAGTTGAACAGTTGGGGCAAGTCTAGACACAATTTTTGGCATAATTAAGGTTTCTGACGCAAAATAAATGTGGTCAAAGATCGTAAAAATTTGAAATGGGACATTTAATTTACATAGTATGGTCTGATATCCCAAAACTAACAACATGGTTAGATTCAGCATATAAAAAAAACACCAAAAATTTAATTTTAGTTGAAATCAAACAAAGTTTAATTTTGGACCCTTCAAACCATAATATGGACTAATTTGAAAACAGGGCCCAAAATAAAAAAATAATATTACTGTGTTATTGCGCTATACTGTGCTGTTGCACAATACTTAGTTAATCTGTTATATATATAATAATTTACACACCCTGTTTGGTGTGAATCTCCTGCCATATCAGTATTTGTTGCTTTTATATATAAATCAGAAATAATCAATGTAAAAATGGAAAAAATTTTGGGGAAAAAAAATAGAAAAAAATTATGAAAAAAAATCCCCCAAAAAATTTGTCCCCCCCCCCCTCCCCTCAATTTTTTTTTTGAAAAATCTTAAAAGAAAAAAGTATGAACCCCCAAAAAAAATTGAAAAAAAATTGAAAAAATTGGAAATTTCAAAATTTTGAAGAAAAGAAAATATGAACCCCCAAAAAAAATCGAAAAAAAATCCCCCATCTTTTTTGGAAATTTTGAAGATTATTTTCTTTTCAGGAAATGTACAATTTCAGAGAGTTCCATAAACTTTAACACTTAACTTTAAGTTATTGTCTGGAAACTAGAAAAATGCTTGTTTTTTTGGGGTCCCTTTTTTGCCTCTAATTCCTGAACGTTTGGTACTATAACCCTCAAATCCCAACCTTCCTTTTATGGTATTGAACCTTCTGGTTAAATTTCATAGAGATCCATTCACTTGAACTAAAATTATTGTACGGAAACCAAATAGGTCTGCTGACGACTCCGACTCTGACATGATAGCATTATACGAACGGTATTTATCTTGCGGTCTTATAAAAAAGACAGCACTGTAGAAACTCAACTTTGAAAGTTTGACAAAGATTGTAACAGTGTTTTCCTATAGAACCATAAACATGAGGTCAAAGTCAGAAGATACTTGCAATCATTCCATACATATAGTTGACATATTGCTTATAGAATACCTTTTCCATGAAATGAGGTTGAAGTCAGGTGAATCCTGTCTGATGGTCATGTAGAGCTTGCAAAGATCCCATATACCAAATATTACTATTCTATTACTTATGAGGAATTCACCATCCATGTTTCTTAAGCAGTTGCTGAACATTTAAAATGAGATTAAGGACAAATGGACATATGACTGACAGACATTTTTTAACATAAGGCATCTATCTACTTTCTGATAACAAGAGTGCACACGCTGAAATGTCTCGCCTTCTTTACTAATCATTGATATTATATTGATAGTCCTAAATATAAAGCTTTATTACAACTGTCACATAAACTTAACATTAACCAAGTAAACTAAACATTGACCAATGAACCATGAAAATGAGGTCAAGGTCAGATGAACCATGCTAGGCAGGCATGTACAGCTAACCACTCTTCCATACAACAAATATAGTTGACCTATTGCTTATAGATTAAGAAAAACAGATCAAAACACAAAAACTTAACACTGAGCAATGAACCTTGAAAATGAGGTCAAGGTCAACTAAAACCTAAGTGACTGACATATAGATCATAAAATATTTCCATACACCAAATATAGTTGAACTATTGCATATAGTATTAGAAAAAAAGACCAAAACTCAAAAACTTAATTTTGACCACTGAACCATGAAAATAAGGTCAAGGTCAGATGACACCTGCCAGCTAGACATGTACACCTTACAATCATTCCATACACCAAATAAAGTAGACCTATTGCATACAGTATAAGAAAAACAGACCAAACACAAATACTTAACACAACCACTGAACCATGAAAATGAGTTCAAGGTCAGATGACACCTGCGAGTTGGACATGTACACATTACAGTCCTTACATACACCGAATATACTAGACCTATTGCTTATAGTATCTGAGATATGGACTTGACCACCAAAACTTAACCTTGTTCACTGATCCATGAAATGAGGTCAAGGTCAAGTGAAAACAGTCTGACGGGCATGAGGACCTTGCAAGGTACGCACATACCAAATATAGTTATCCTATTACTTATAATAAGAGAGAATTTAACATTACAAAAAATCTTAACTTTTTTTTCAAGTAGTCACTGAACCATGAAAATGAGGTCAAGGACATTGGACATGTGACTGACGGAAACTTCGTAACATGAGGCATCCATATACAAAGTATGAAGCATCCAGATCTTCCACCTTCTAAAATATAAAGCTTTTAGGAAGTTAGCTAACGCCGCTGCCGGATCACTATCCCTATGTCGAGCTTTCTGTGACAAAAGTCGCAGGCTCGACAAAAACTGCTTTATACAAACAGTTAACACTGCCCCCTGATTGAGATACCAATATCTGGCATTCTGTGTGGCTCTTGTCCTAGGCAAGACTAAAATAGGTATGTTTAAAAGACCCCTTTCAGAAATCTATCATGTACTATTTTGGTTCATGAACATCTTATCATGGTGTTTTACTGTTTTACTTTTAAAGATTTCAAATGGTTTAGCACTTACAAGTTTATTATAATATAATGACTATATTACAGGTTTCACAAACCAATTATCTCCCCTTTTGTACTTAAGGCGGGTTGCACTTACAGATCTTTAGACAGACAGGCGTGACAAACACTGGTTTGTGACAGAATAAAACGACATAAAAATATCAGCATGAAATAATTTATTAAGATAATTACCACATAATAAATATAAAACAGATCATGGAAAGAAACAACCATTTAGTTTGTATAAATGACATATACAATCAATAAAAATAAATATGGACGGAAATTAATATAAAATGAATACTGCTTATAAATGATACATACAAAAAAGATTGTAACAGTGTTTTCCTATAGAAATTTGTGAGAGAACAGAGACAAAGGTACAATTTTTCTCAAAGAAGTTTGTAAAGTAACATTTATATGAATGAACTAAATGGAAATAATTGCAACTAAGGCCACATTTACACTGCCTAAGTGAAACATGTTTTGTGAACACAAGATTTATTGTTTACATCTTTTTGAAATAAAACTAATCAATTGTTTGACATGCAATCAATTCTTTATTCAAAAGTATTTTAACAACTTTAAGAATTTTCAAAATTAACTCATTGATACTTTATAATTAATGTTCATAAACTTAATTAAACATTGTGAATGTGGCCTCACCCTTGAATAGCACACAAAAATTTGAATGTTACTTTTTCTGTTAAAGAAATTCTTCCGAATATATTGAAAACATTTTATACCTTACAACTGACTCAAACATAAATGTATTAAATGTCTCAAAACATAAATGTAATATAGGTTTTTAAAAAATACAAGGAAGCTGTCATGTTTTTTGTAATCATAAATAGTGAATTTTGGTAAGATTCGGTGCAGCATTTGAAACTTTCGTTGCTTTAATTTTTTTGGCTACTGAAAAAGACCCACTATATCTATATCATTTTACTTGTAAATTATTCAGTTCAAAATTTAGTGAGTTGAAAGGTAATTAATACTACATGAGATGTGTCACAAATCAATGTCAGTTTCTAGCACTATGTTCATAGTTTTGTTCTGTTTGCTTTCGTATGAGAAATACACATATTGGGCACATCAACTGCATGACAATGATAGATTACTAACTCAGACAATAACTGTGTGAATATCATTAACACTCTTCTTCCAAAATTCACATGTATACACAACATTAAATATCACAGATAGAAATATGTTATTTATGTACATAACTCCCTGTTGTGAACAATATATCTTCATGAAAAGTCTTTTTTTTTATGTAATTATGGTCAATTTTGTATGAAATGAAAGTTTACACAGAAATTATCCTTAGTGACAGACTTTCAGGGAAACCAAACAATTTCACAACAAAACAATACTTACAATATTTAGTACATGTACAAACAAACCCTTTAACAGACTTTATCATTAAACATTAGAGTTTACAATATGTTACAATGGTTGATGTTGCCACTGACTGAGTAGTAGTGATACTTTTTTTATATTTGAGACTTTTGTAGCAAGCCAGACAAAAATTACAGCATAATAAATAAAATGACAGAATTTCTACAACTTATATATTACATACTTAAACTTTGAACATTGTAAAATCAAATTGGAAAAAGTTTGCATGAAGTTGTGTGTGCAGAAAGACATGGTATCAGCTGTAAATAGAGGTCACATGGCAACCAAACCTCATGGTCACTTAGGAACCAGACCTCGTGACTGTGGAAATTTCTGTGACTGTTCATTCCTCTTTGATGATTTTGGTCTGCTGCTACAAAATATTCAAATTACATTTGTCAAGATCATGCATTGATAAAAGCAATCTGGAGGTCTTTCATGAAAGTTCCCTCAAATGTTCACCTGTCAGTGGTTTATTTAGTTGGTAATAAAAGTTATAAAAAAAACTGTTACCTGTAAAATTAAAATTAATCTGACATGAAACAGTTTAAGGTGACCATAAACTTTAGCCTGAAGAACTTTTTGCAAAGTTATCCTTTAATTACCTCTTATAGAAATTAAACAGAACAATTTAAAATATGAATACAATTCTTAAGTAAATCTTGTAATAATCTAATGTCCTTTGGTAAAGATAATGTGGTAACATAAAAATGTCTTTTCTGAAGTCATATCTGGTTTGATGTATAGGTATCTGTATAGTAATATAACCATGGGAGATCACTCATGAAAAAACAAGTATTTCAGTGATTTTGATCTTATATAAAACAAAACAAAACAAAAATGTTTTATAGAAAATTTCCAGTCATGTTTAGAATATTAAAACAAATCTGCTATTGAAGTCTTTAAAAATTAGTTTTGAAAGAAACAGACTGAAATATAAACAAAAGGTAACTAATAATGGATTTACATTTTGTCTTTCAAGCATTTATTACTTTTGCATTTCCATATACACTGATTTAAAAAAAAAAATCATAAACTTGAAATCTAAAACATTTTATACCACCAGCTTTAACATAATAATCTTTATTTGTAATTACCACAAAAAAGGTGACCTCTCATTTTGATGTACTGAATTTCTTACCACAAAAATTAAACTTGTTTAAATGTAGATTCTATGACTACTTTAAATTCAAAAGAATAATTCTTGAGAAACAAATACATATCTTTCTAATCAATGATTCAAAATGTAACAGTGTTCTTATATTTGACAAATATATTACACAAATATTCATGGAAATATAAACCTTGAACTATACTTTCTTCAAATACTTTCAGATTTTTAGTAATAACTAAAAGAAGATATAGGGAATAATGATTGTGTTGCATTTGCTTGCTGATACATTTGTCAAATAATTTATTTCTTGTGACATCCAGTTACTTCAATTTTCTATTTAAGTTTTTGAAGTCTAGATAACAATTTTGCCAGTTTACATGTTTTTCCAGATTTTTCCCAACACCATTTAGGGTACGTTATGTTTAAAGTCTTGAAAAAAGTAATAGTATTTTTTCTGTTTCACCGGACATTTAAAAATGGACAAAACAATGTGAACTCACAATCAGAAAACCGATTTTTTCCCTTGAAACTATTACCACTAATAGCAATTTTGAAATAGGTAAAATAGATTATCTCCCCTTTGAATAGTATGACCAAGATTATATTCCTTTCTGCACATTCTCAGGTAGTGTTCTTCAAATGAGTATAATTGAGTTTATTCTACATTGGCTAGAGGTATAGGGGAGGGTTGAGATCTCACAAAACATGTTTAACCCCGCCACATTTTTGCACCTGTTCCAAGTCAGGAACCTCTGGCCTTTGTTAGTCTTGTATGTTTTTTTAATTTTGGTTCATTTATTATTATTATGGCGGCACGGACAGACAGGGTGATTCTCTTTCTGGTTATCTTACAAGCAAAACTCCATATCAAAAGTAGATATTTAAGAACAAAAAATTACTTACTTTTTACGAGGCTTGGCTTTCATACTAAATACATTTGGAGTTCTGAAACATACAAAAAGTCAAAATTTCAGGGAGCAGTAAATTTAATAACAACATTTTTGTTTTTCATAATGAGTAGTATTTTTTTAATCTACAGACTGTGTATCATTTACATGTTTCATTATCGATTATCTTCTAACATCAGCTATTGAAATCGTAATCTGTACTAAAATCACTAGATTAATTAGGTATGTCATTCAATCATGCACTCAGGTACAATAAGTACTTTATCTTTGATATGTTTAGAGGATGACAAATCTCATCAGGTTTAAAGGGGCAAAATCACTACATCAGTTTGAAGAGGCAGAAGCAGCATATAGATTTGAAGGGCACAAATGAGAACCAGGAATTTCTTCTTCCAATCATGCCTTTAAAATGATTGCAGCAAAATGAGGAATTTGGAAAAAAGATTCTTCCACAAATTCCTTCTGTCCAAGTATGGTTTGCTCTAATATAGAAAAATAAGAAAAAGATGAAGTTCTTATTTGAATAGTTTTCAATGGGAATGTATTTGGCACCTTCCTGCTACATATGCATTCAATCAGCACAAAATGAGGTATTTGCATAGAGGTTCTCCCAATCATCTTTCTTAAAAAGTTTGAAAAGAGTTTATTTTGATATAATTTCATAAAGAAATTTAAAAATAGAACAATTAGAATAAGGAATTGTTCCTTGCAGACATGTTTTTTTACCAGACTGAAATAAGGAAAAAAGATATACAAGTTTTCCCATGGGCCTATCAAACACTTTTCCTTGTCAAGTTTGGTACACATTTGCCATGAAAGTTTCATGGTAATGTAAACCTAATCAGCCTCACTTATATTGTGCACAGCATCTGAACAGCATGAAAAGAGGTCAATTTGAAGAAAGTCTCCAACGCCTTGTAGTTTGATAGGAATAAAATTTGACCAATCAAGCTGTTGTCCAGTTTTCTCCAAATTGAAACAAAATGACAATTTATACCTGATTCTATTCTTGTTTTGTTAATTCTGGCTTACTAGTTGCGGAGTTAATACAAATATAAAATGATTGAAGAAAAATAATTTATTTGCATATCATGACAAAAATTGCACATGAATAGTACCCACCCTCCTTCAATATCTATATCCTCTTCGTCCTGTAGAGCTGCATCTAGTGCTGCTTGAATACGTGGCGCCACCTGTGGCAGGTCATAATCCCTTGTAGTTCTGTTAGGCATGTCTAACTCGACCATCATTATATTCTCCCCCTATAATACATAATAGTTATATGTCTAATTCGACCATCATTATATTCTCCCCCTATAATACATTATAGTTATATGTCTAATTCGACCATCATTTTATTCTCCCCCTATAATACATAATAATTAATTCTTCCTTATTGATGTTCAATGAGTACTTTTTCACATTAGATGTAATACAGCTGTTACTTTTTCATTACACATGAAACTCATATAGGAGAGAACATTTTTGATTCAAGAAAACCTTTTTATTTTGTATTTGATTAATTTCTTTTCCCATTATAAATTTGTCAAAATAATGGCTTAAAGTTCTGAATTTTGGCATCCTTTTACTTTAGACATTTGTAAAAAATATCTTGGGTAATGCTGTTGTTCATATCTAAATATCAATGACAAGATCTAAAAAAAACAAGCATTCTGAGAGTATGGCAATACATAGTCCCCTATCGGTTAAAAATTAATTGTACTGGAAAATGCTTACTTGATCTATAACTTGTCATGGTGTAAACTATATAACAAATATCAAGTCAATATCTTCAAGCATGACAAAAAAAAGTGCGGAAAACTGATTATTTGAGTGAATTTTCTAAGTCCAAGGACCATAACTCTGCACAAAATCATCAGACCGGAACAAAATTCGAACTTGATCTGTAACTTGTCATGATAAAACAATGTACCAATTATTAAATCAATATCTTTAAGAATGACGACGCCGCCGACGACATGCCAACGTCATACCAATATACGACCGCAAAATTTAAATTTGAAGACAATATTGAAAAAATTATAATAATATTCAAATTTATTACTAAGCATGATGGTGTTGTTTTATTTAGTGTGTTTTGCGACATGTAAATTGTAGTTGTTTTTTACCTGGTTGTCTTCCCTTTTTTTAGCAAAATTTTTCTTCTCTTCACCTCTTTGTATTGTATGTTTGTAAGTTAGTTCTACTATATAATGTGATATGTAATGTTCTATCTATTCATGTGACTATCTCTTTCAATAAAAAACAAACAGAACCCAAGTACAACCACATTAAAAGATAAAAGAGGGTTAATATTTCTTTAGTTCTATTCTTTATATTCTATGCAGAAGGACAGATCAGAAATATGTATGGACTGCATTCTAACATCTATTGAGTGATAAGGTCTATAAAATTTTCCTTTTAATGGTAAAAATCCAGCACTTTTTCCCTGCCTATTATCTTTGGTAAGACAGTTACATTGAAATACAAACCTTAAAACGTGGGTTACCTCCCATGGCAGATGCAACTTTAGCATAATCTGAAACAGGTCGTCTGTTACCTAAGGCTGACTGTGGTCTCTTTGCCATTGTTATTGTACTGTAAACATTGAACAATGAAATAATATTTGATAAAACTGAAGAGAAATATATCTATTATTCAAATGCATATGGAAGAACATCAGGGAATAAAGTTTGGTCTTAGAAAATTCAATTTGTTAGTTGATTTATTGTTAACTACAATGGGCCTTGTTGCAGAGAAGAAAAATATAGACTAAAGATTTACAAATAAAAAACTAAAGTAAACAAAATATTTTTAAACATGGTCATTCGTTGGACTAACCACTATTTTGATTTTTTTCACCCAGAGATGGTACATTTCTCAGTTTTCCTGGCAACATCATAAAACTTTAATTTTTATTGCCTTTTAAAGTGGTTTTTAGTGCTTTTGCTACAGTTTCAGTGCTTCATAGATGAAATCAATATCCTCTTGTTTTATATATGTTTGGTTTTTGATCTTTTTACAGAATGGAAACCTACTTTTTCTGAGCAAGTGGCCGAAGCTTCCATGTTTCTTCATCTTCATCAAAGAATGCTCTGTTATTCAGCTTCTGTTTTTCCTCTGCTGGAATGAAGTTCTCTATAATAAGCAGTCTGCAATATAAATCAAGGCATGTGATTGACATATATTTATTCACCTATTTCTGTTTTCCGTAAACTCAAACATTTATGAATGGATATATATTAGCAATTGTTAAACAATAGACACATATGAGAGATTCATTATTGCGATTCCAGGATATGCTGCATAAAATAAAGCTAAAAAATTATAATTGCTAATTTTTAGTTTCTGTCACAATTTTCACATTTATAAAACATCACAAATATTTCTGAATAAACAGTATCATGCCTACAATCAGACCTCACATCACAAATATTTCTGACTTACCAGTATCATGTCTACAATCAGACCTAACATCACAAACATTTCTGACTAAACAGTATCATGCCTACAATCAGACCTAACATCACAAACATTTCTGAATAAAAAGTATCATGCCTACAATCAGATCCTAAATCACTATAACCCTTACAAGTGCAGTTATGTTACTGCCACAATCAAAGATCTTTTTTAGGCTCAAATTGTGAATAATAGATCCACAGCTAGATTAAGACAATTCTATGGAATTATGCTAGCTTTCATTCAAATCTAAAATCATGCTCCTGTTATTATACTGATGCTTTTTAAAAGAGTCTGTGGAATAACATATCCTACTTTAGTTTGAGGTCCCTGGTTAATTCTTCTTGAGTTTGTTCCAGTTCTTGTCTTTCTTTGGAATGTTCTTCCTGGAGATCTAATATTTCCTGTTTTGTTCCCTGCAGCTTTGCAAACAACTGAAATGAAAAGCAAAAGTTATTTTTCCTTGTTAGAAAATTACACATTATATCACAAATACTTATTTAAAAAAAAGCTAGCAGTTATGATGGTATTCAAGTGACTTTTTCACTTATCAATTTTTTTTATTTTGGATGTTTCCAGAAAAAAAAAATGATTGCAAAATAGAGAAATATCCAGTGCCAAATTCAACATTTCTCATTTGCTATTTCTGATATTATTAAAAGATTACCCACTTGTCTAAAACGCCATTAAAAATACTAAAAAACTGATATAACAAAATTTTAAATGGTGACCAATACCGAATATGTCACACTCTAATTATGTTGACGTACTTTTTTAAGTTTCTTGGTTTTGACTTCAATTTCTTGCTGTAATGATTAGTAGGTTTCCTGCATCTCGACTGTAGATCCTTCTTTTTCATCCAATTTCTGTTGCATTTCTCTTTCCTTCCGTTTCTGATCTGCAATCTCCACTCGTCTTTGCTCCAGTGCCCTCTGCTGCTCATTTGTGTGATCCACAATATTTCGACCACCCATCAGCAATTTACTCTCCATAGCTTTTATTTTGGAAGACAATGCCTCTTTAGCTTCTTTTTCTCGTTGCAATTTTTCTTCTCTGTCTTTCATTTCCTGTAGCAATTTTTCTTTTTCCTGTAAAAAATTAAATTCATATTAACTTACATATATCTGTGATTTTGTGTAGTGACTACTACTTGCTGGTAAACCATTAACCCTGGACTACCTTGTGGGTTCAAACAAGGTGGGAAAACATCTATGGAGGATAAATGCTATTTTGTGGTTTAAGTATGGGATATAACAATGTTATTAATTGACAAGCATCATGTAGATGAGTATTAAACAATGATAATGGACTGTTATCTGTTTTAGCAGACTTTGTTGTCTTACCTCTATCACCATTGTCTGGTTATTGAGTATAGACTGTTTTTATCAGACCTTCTAGTCTTACCTCTATCACAATCGTCTGGTTATTGAGTATAGAATGTTTTTTTATCAGACATTCTCTTCTTACCTCTATCACCATTGTTTGGTTATTGAGTATAGACTGTTTTTATCAGACCTTCTCGTCTTACCTCTATCACAATCGTCTGGTCATTGAGTATAGAATGTTTTTTTATCAGACATTCTCTTCTTACCTCTATCACCATTGTCTGGTTATTGAGTATAGACTGTTTTTATCAGACCTTCTCGTTTTACCTCTATTACCATTGTCTGGTTATTGAGTATAGACTGTTTTTATCTGTCATTCTCGTCTTACCTCTATCACCATCGTCTGGTTATTGAGTATAGACTGTTTTTATCTGTCATTCTCGTCTTACCTCTATCACCATTGTCTGGTTATTGAGTATAGACTGTTTTTATCAGACCTTCTCGTCTTACCTCTATTACCATTGTCTGGTTATTGAGTATAGAATGTTTTTATCAGACCTCGTCTTACCTCTATCACCATTGTCTGGTTATTGAGTATAGACTGTTTTTATCTGTCATTCTCGTCTTACCTCTATCACCATCGTCTGGTTATTGAGTATAGACTGTTTTTTTATCAGACATTCTCTTCTTACCTCTATCACCATTGTCTGGTTATTGAGTATAGACTGTTTTTCTTGCTCCAACTTGGCTTTCTGTTCACTCATGTAGGCTTCAGCATCTTTTTCATTTCCTTCCCCTTCACTACCCTCACCCTCATCATCTTCTGAACCTTCAGATTCACTAACTATCTCACCTAAAAATATCAGTCACTGAAGTCATAAAAAAAAATATAACAGTTTCAAACCAACTGAAAACATTACTTTTATCATCATTGTTGGTATCCTTTTGTAACAAAACAGATGTAATGTAATCAGCATGAATACAATTTTTTTAAGTGAAATTATTTGTAGGAAAAAGACAATTTTGTATAATAAATATATGTGAGTTTTCCAAGGAAATGTTGATTGCTGTCCCCAAATAATATATGCAGAATGGCCAAGTCCACATTTTTTAAAAATTTTTGTTTTTTTAACCAACTTCAGATATTTTATTGCATCAATAGTTGTTAACAAAGCCCCTTAGTGTTACAACAATGGCATTAAGGTTCCTCCATGCATTGTTAATTACCTCCTCTCTGTATTGTTAATTACCAATAAAAACAGGGGATTTCATTAGCAAACTTCTTATACATCTATATATTTTAAGTGTTAGTTTCAATTTACAGAGTAATTCTACAAACATGCACATGTTTTTGGTGGCATATCAAAGATACAATGAAAAAGAAAATGGTTCTTCGACTGTCTTTTGTTTAGCTGTTAGTTTCTGATTTTAAAAACAAAAGTGGAAGCATGGTTTCCAAATCATGTAATCTTTTGGATCGAAAGGTCAGTAATATTGAATTTATAATGATTTCCTTTTAAATAATGTCTCATCATTCAATTACTTCAAACATATCAGGTATTTAAACAAAAATTAGGAAGGAGCAGTTCTTTATGAGCATTTTTCTTACTTTTATTTCCATAATTTTTTAATGTGAAACAAAGAGATAAAGAATCAAATTTCTAAGATTCTCTTATGAACTTTTCTCAAAAATGATTGTTTCCAATGATATAAAATTTGTGTTTCAATTTCATTTTTGTATGGGAAACCCAAAAAACCATTTAGGTCAAAATAGCATGTGTATAACTTCATGTCCTGTAGAAGAAACTGTACAAGTAAATAGGAATTCTGTGAAGCTGTTTCAAATAGCTGTGAATTAACAATCTGATATAAGCAGAGATGATAAAGTCCATGTTTTGGTATGGGAAACCCCAAAATCAAAATAGCTGGTACACAATTTTATATTCAGTAGTTTGATAACATCAATAAAACACTCTCATTTTGTTGAATTTCTTGTATGAGAAACATCTTTATCAATATAACTTTGATTCCTGTTGAAGAAATATCATTTCTTACCATCTTCATTTCTTCTTACTCTCTTCTTCTTTTTCTTCTTCCTTGGTCCTCCTTTAGCATCTAAATGTGCCTTCAATCTGTAAATACAAACTTTCAAATGAGTTCTTTCTTTTTCAATACACCTTGTCACTATTTGGAAATCTGCGCTGCTTGAACTATTGACGTCATACTACAATCACTTTTCCATTGTGGCGAGAGTTAGTTTCTATTGTGATGTCAAAATTTTACGGGAACCTTTGTGATGTACAGTAATGGCGGACAAATAGCGATAAGATGTATTGATTGGTCACTAGTCTTGACAATATTGATGATTATTTGTAGTCGTTTGCTTAATTTCAAAAATACATGTTAATACCGTCAAGTATATTTAAA
Source organism: Mytilus californianus (assembly GCF_021869535.1). Taxonomy (NCBI): domain Eukaryota; kingdom Metazoa; phylum Mollusca; class Bivalvia; order Mytilida; family Mytilidae; genus Mytilus; species Mytilus californianus. The sequence continues at coordinate 159,282 of NW_026262583.1, forward strand.
CACTTTGTTGTCTCTTTGACTCATTCCCCATTTCCATTCTCAATTTTATTCAACACAATTACAATGGTCTATTTTTACCTCATGCTTTAGTTTTATGAAATCTGTCAGACTACTGTTACTATTATCTTTAATTCAAATAACAGATATGTAGAATCTTTAACTGGTTGAAATATAGGATTTTAGGAAAATTCCAGACCATTGTGAATTTTAACTATATAAATGTATTTGTGAACAATTGACTTTTAAAGATGTCAAAAAGATCAAACACAGAAAATTGGAGAAAATGAACTTATTTTCTTCTTACACAACAAATTTGAAAATTATTAAGACAAAAAAGGCTCTAGCCAGAAGCCTGTAATACAGTGGCTGTAGTTAGTTGCTATCTGCCAAATTTGTTTTTGGGATTAATTTTGGTAGTATAAATGAGGCTTTTGGATTGTTTCACAATTTGTCATCCCCTGGTGTTTTTTTTAGCTTACTATATAGGGTAAGGGTTTTTCTCAGTTTTGGTAGCTATAGTATCTTGTGGAGAGTTGTCTCATTGGCAATCATACCACATCTTCTTTTTTATATAGCTATACTGTGACCTACACATGTTCAAATCTTTATCCTTTTTTAATTATTGGATTATAATTGTCTCATTGGCAATCATACCACATCTCCTTATGTTTACTTGTCTTTAAAGAACCAAACATTATGCCAACAATTTGTAAAGATCTTATTTGGCTATCAGTTAGCAAGAAATGTGCTAAAAATAAACTGACAAATCCATGGACAATTTTGTTAATAAAACTGATTTTTTACATGAAAATGATGTTTTTGATAATTGTCGTTTCTGAACCTTTTACTTCATTGCTGTAATACAAGTACTAGTCCCTCAACAGTTATACTGAGATAGTGATGTTTTGTTTTGTTCTGTGACAAAGTTAGGACCGGATTATCCTTAATAGATTATCTACTACTAATCACACTATCACAGTTTATACCTTGCAATTTCTTCCTGGAATTCTCTTAACAAGGCATCTTTAGGATCTTCATTTATCTTTGGTTTGTTCTTTATGTTCTTGGCACGATTAGCATACCTGTTTATATATAATAAATCCATCATTTAAACTATGAAGCCTATCTTACTACTGTTGCTGTATTTTCTTTCATAAATGAAATATCTCAGTTTTTTTAAATATTATTTGGATATATATTAGGAATGTTAATTTTGTCATAGCCAGTACTCAAGTACTTTCAAGGTCAACTAAGAGGATTTTCAAAAACAAAAGATCAAGTAATTTGTGCTTGTATTGTTCATTTCATTACTGTGGATTCATTATTATGATTTGTGGGATACCTGTTTTCGTGGATTTCGTGGGTAGAGGTTAACAAATTTAAATGTTCAAGGAAGTACACATTTTCTAAAGGTTTGTGTACAGACTTTTTCAAATCCACAAAATCAAATATCCATGAAAATTTTGAGTTTTCCTCATTCAATGAAAAATAAACGAATTCCCAGTATCCCATTGATTATGTACTATAATTCGTCACAGACTGCAATGAATTATATCCAAAACTATGTCACTGGATAAAATCCTTCACCACAAGAAAAACTCAGTTAAAACCATTAACCTGCCTGTGTTAATGTATTACTATTTATTATTCACCTGAGTGTACTTAGTGTTTCATCATAATTATAACTGGCAGGACCAATATTGGCTACCATCACTGTCTTGGCATTTCCTCCTAAAGAATCTGTAAAAATAATCATTCAGGAATCATGTTATATATACCATGACAACAGAGAGCAAAGAGAGAGAGTTTGTTCTCCCCATGTTCTATTCTAATGCTCCAAATAATAAAAAGTATGTGATGTGACAAATTTTCATCAAGCATAGGATACATGGCTGTTAAACATTTTAGTGCAATATATAACATATGAAAAGTGTGAAATATTACATATGAAAAGTGGGAAATATTACATATGAAAAGTTGGAAATATTACATATGAAAAGTGGGAAATATTACACATGAAAAGATGATGTGATATGATGTAGATGTAAGCAACTATATGCAATAATTATATTTCAGGACGATAAATGTTAATGAGATATGAATATATCCTGCTTTGTATTGTTGGACATTTAACATGTTAGCTCATAAGGTAACAGTTAGCAGTTTTTAGTCTCTGTAAGCACCAGTAATATTATATTTTACACTGTCATGATTAAGTCAGTTTTGAGACTATGTAGGTACCATAAGTACAATATAATGCCAAGTAATAATGGAGTCAGTTTTGAGTTCTGGATTCTGAAAGACAGGAGTATCATAACATTATCGTGTAATAATCAAGTCACTTTAAGGTCTCCATAAGAGATATTATATTTGACCTTGAAATAATCGAGTTAGTTTAGAGTCTCTGTAGAGCCTCTGTAAGGAACATGAGTATTATATTTCATCTTGTAATAATTGGGTCAGTTTAGAGTCTCTGTTAGTAATATTATTTACCTTGTAATAATCGTGTCAGTTTTGAGTCTCTAAGACATGAGTTTTATAAGTTACCTTGTAATAATCGAGTCAGTTTAGAGTCTCTATAAGGAACATGAGTACTGTGTCCATCAACTAAAGCTGAGATTACATTGCACAAGGCAGATAAGGAAAAATTTATCTTTGTTGCTTCCTTGAATCTGTCACCCTTAAAATAAAAGCAATACTAGACAAATGACATGTCAAAAAAAGACACTAATAAAATTGAGAATGGAAATGGGGAATGTGTCAAAGAGACAACAACCCGACCAAAGAGCAGAAAACAGCCAAAGGCCACCAATGGGTCCAATTCATAAATTGTTGCGATTTCTGGAAATGCTGCAAACAAATAACGCTATCAAAATTTAAAATAATTTTTGCAAACCTATCCAATCATATTTTTTGCACAAACAAAAACATCACAAAAAATTTCTGAATTTACAGCAGTTTTTGTAGTGAAACAGTACTATTTCCAACACATACCTGACTCTGTGTTTTACTCTGCCTTTCACTGCCTGCCAAGTCCACTAAATTTAGTCTTCCTACTCTAATATGGTTCTCACCATCTTCTGCCATCTGTTGTAACATAAAAATATACATAGAGTAAATTTCATGTTGTATACTCTGTTGTAAAAATGCTTTCATTTTTATTCCATCAAATATACATAAATTAACATAAAGTAAATTAAGAACAAAACAACTGACATTTTCAAAAGGCAAAAAAAAAAATTTCATTCCAATACACTTAATAATTGCAATTTTACAGCTTATCTCCATTTAAAGACTACCATGTCACTTTGCAATTAATGTTGTCAGATTAACTTTTGAGTGTATGTTAAAGATGACCCGGTTCAACTGAAACAACCAACTACAGCTTGGTCAGGTCATTTTAGATATTCTATTATGTCCATATACCTTATCATATGTGATAAAATACTTACACCACTGCACTCTATGGTTATGATGAATATTGCATGTGATCTGGAACTGTGGGCATTCATATCTGTAGCTCTAGAAAATAAAATCATTTTTTTTTTAATTTGTAAACTGCAATCCTTTTTTCTTCCGTCAGCAAAGTGAAAATATTTAAGAAATAATTCAAGCCCCTATGAATTATTTCTGTTCTAATAGGAAAAAGACTGTAATTCTTTTGGATCGAAGCGCTCTAGGTGAAGGCAAATATTTGCTGTTCCCACTATTAAACAAACTATTAATATTGATGTAAAAGACTAAGAAAACTGAATTAGTGACATGCTTAAACAATTTACAATAACATACTTTTAATAGAAAGATATAGATGAAGCTAGATGATTATCTTATTTTTATTTAAGACAAATGAGCTTTCAACAAATTTTGTATCATGGTTTGTTTATGTTTCCATGTTTTGACGACTTTCAGTCTTCAGGGGATCCCGTAGAAAGCCCTGTAGTATTTACATGATAAACAAACAACAGGGGATTATACAGAACGTTCTATAGTAGATACATCAAAAACAAAAAAAACAGGGCATCCTATAGAACGTAAAATAGTAGATACATCATAAACAAAGAACAGGGGATCCTATAGAAGGTCCTATCTTAGATGTATAATTTTCAAACAACAGGGGATCCTGTAGACCGCCCAGGGGATCCTGTAGAACGCCCTATAGTATATACATGAAAAACAAACAACAGGGGATCCTATAGAACGTCTTATAGTAGATATATAATGTTGAGAAAACAGGGGATCCTGCCGACCGCTAAAGGGATCCTAAAAGCCCTATAGTATATACATGAAAAACAAACAACAGTCGATCCTATAAAACGTCCTATAGTAGATATATAATGTTAAGACAACAAGGGATCCTATAGACTGCCCTTGGGATCCTGCAGACCGCACAAGGGATCCTGCAGACCACCCGAGGGATCCTATAGAAAGCCCTCTAGTAAATACATGATAAACAAACAACAGGGGAACCTATAGAATTTCCTATCTCTGATGCATAATTTTTTAACAAAAGGGGATCCTGTAGAACGCCCTATAGTATATACATGAAAAAACAAACAACAGGGTATCCTATAGAATGTCTTATAGTAAATATACAATGTTGAGAAAACAGGGGATTCTGCAGACCGCCCAAAATATCTTAAAAGCCCTATAGTATATACATGAAAAACAAACAACAGGGGAACCTATAGAAGGTCCTATCTCAGATGCATAAAATTTTAAACAACAGGGGACCCTGTAGAACACCCTATAGTATAAACATGAAAACCAAACATTAGGGGTCCTATACAATGTCCTATAGTAGATAAATAATGTTCAGAAAACATGGGTTCCTGTAGACCGGCCAGGGGATCCCGTAGAAAGCCCTGTAGTATTTACATGATAAACAAACAACAGGGGATTATACAGAACGTTCTATAGTAGATACATCAAAAACAAAAAAACAGGGCATCCTATAGAACGTTAAATAGTAGATACATCATAAACAAAGAACAGGGGATCCTATAGAAGGTCCTATCTTAGATGTATAATTTTCAAACAACAGGGGATCCTGTAGACCGCCCAGGGGATCCTGTAGACCGCCCAGGGGATCCTGTAGAACGCCCTATAGTATATACATGAAAAACAAACAACAGGGGATCCTATAGAACGTCTTATAGTAGATATATAATGTTGAGAAAACAGGGGATCCTGCCGACCGCTAAAGGGATCGTAAAAGCCCTATAGTATATACATGAAAAACAAACAACAGTCGATCCTATAAAACGTCCTATAGTAGATATATAATGTTCAGACAACAAGGGATCCTATAGACTGCCCTTGGGATCCTGCAGACCACACAAGGGATCCTGCAGACCACCCAAGGGATCCTATAGAAAGCTCTCTAGTAAATACATGATAAACAAACAACAGGGGAACCTATATAATTTCCTATCTCTGATGCATAATTTTTTAACAAAAGGGGATCCTGTAGAACGCCCTATAGTATATACATGAAAAAACAAACAACAGGGTATCCTATAGAACGTCTTATAGTAAATATACAATGTTGAGAAAACAGGGGATTCTGCAGACCGCCCAAAATATCTTAAAAGCCCTATAGTATATACATGAAAAACAAACAACAGGGGAACCTATAGAAGGTCCTATCTCAGATGCATAAAATTTTAAACAACAGGGGATCCTGTAGAACGCCCTATAGTATATACATGAAAAACAAACAACAGGGGATCCTAAAGAACGTCTTATAGTAGATATATAATGTTGAGAAAACAGGGGATCCTGCCGACCGCCCAAGGGACCCTGAAAGCCCTATAGTCTATACATGAAAAACAAACAACAGTCAATCCTATAAAACTATAAAACGTCCTATAGTAGATATATAATGTTCAGACAACAGGGAATCCTATAGACTGCCCTGGGGATCCTGCAGACCGCCAGAGGGATCCTGCAGACCGTCCAGGGGATCCTGTAGAACGCCCTGTAGTATATACATGAAAAACAAATAACAGTCGATCCTATAGAACGTCCTATAGTAGATATATAATGTTCAGACATCAGGGGATCCTGTAGAACGCCCTATAGTATATACATGAAAAACAAACAACAGGGGATCCTATAGAACGTCCTATAGTAGATATATAATGTTGAGAAAACAGGGGATCCTGCAGACCGAACAAGGGATCCTATAGAAAGCCTTATAGTATATACATGATAAACAAACAACATGGGAACCTATAGAAGGTCCTATCTTAGATGCATAATTTTCAAACAACAGGGGATCATGTAGATCGTCAAGGGGATCCTATAGAAAGCCCTATAGTATATACATGATAAACAAACAAGAGGGGATCCTATAGAACGTCCTATAGTAGATATATAATGTTGAGAAAACAGGGGATCCTGCAGACCGACCAAGGGATCCTATAGAAAGTCTTATAGCATATACATGATAAACAAACAACATGGGAACCTATAGAAGGTCCTATCTTAGATGCATAATTTTCAAACAACAGGGGATCCTGCAGACCGCCCAAGGGATCCTATAGAACGCCTTATATACATGATATACAAACAACAGGGGAACCTATAGAAGGTCCTATCTTAGATGCATAATTTTCAAACAACAGGGGATCCTGTAGAACGCCCTATAGTATAAAAATGAAAAACAATCAACAGGGGATCTTGTAGAACGTCCTATAGTAGATATATAATGTTCAGACAACAGGGGATCCTGTAGTACGCCCTATAGTATATACATGAAAAACAAACAACAAGGGATCATATAGAACGTTCTATAGTAGATATATAATGTTCAGACAACAGGGGATCATGTAGACCGCCTAGGGGATCCTGTAGAACGCCCTAATAGTAGCTTCATTATAAACAATTAACAAGGGTTCCTATAGAACGCCCTATAGTAGAATGTTCAGACAACAGGAGGTCCTGTAGACGGCCCAGGGGATCCTTTGAACGTCCTTTAGTAGATGTTTTATATCGAGACAGATTTATTTTTTATTCAAATGCAAACCTAGCAATTTTTTTTCAATCAATCCAAATCCAGAATTTATTATTCAACACCGTACATGCTTATTGAAGATGAATTCAGAATTGTCTTTGAGCAACTGTATACACGGCCCGATTTTATTAATTATCAAAATGAAGGCCAGATTAGTTTGTTTCTTTAAACGCAGACCAGCCCGATTTATTGTCTTCAACAATGAACGAATCATTCATACCCTACAACGAGGTCAAGACGGCCCCTAGCGTCCACTTAAGCAGTACTTTTGATAAAAAAACACAGTTCACCTTCTTGCTCCCCACCCACCTCGTAGTGCCAACTTGTGCGATGCTCGTGTACACAAATTCTTCAGACAAAAGCACCAGGGATACAATTACCGATGCTCATGTGAAACCAGAAAGCAAAGTGAGTTAAAATTGCAATTCCAGATGATTTTACTAAATTTTTCGGCAGATTGTCCTATCGGATCCTATAGAACGTCCTGTAATAGCTATATCATATACCAACAGCAAGAGTTCCTGTAGAACGCCCTATAACAAATTCATAATGTAAAGATAAAAGGGGACCCTGTAGACCGCCCAGGGGATCCTATAGAACGCCCAGTAGTAGATACATTATAAACAAACAATAGGGGATCCTATAGAAAGCCCTATCTTAGATGCACAATTTGCAAACAACAGGGGATCCTGTAGAGCGTCCTATAGTGGATACATTATAAACAAGCAATAGGGTATCCTATAGAACGGACTATAGTAGATATATAATGTTCAGACAATAGGGGATCAAGTAGACTGCCCAGGGGATCATGTAGAACGCCCTATAGTATATACATGAAAACCAAACATTAGGGGTCCTATACAATGTCCTATAGTAGATAAATAATGTTCAGAAAACATGGGTTCCTGTAGACCGGCCAGGGGATCCCGTAGAAAGCCCTGTATTATTTACATGATAAACAAACAACACGGGATTATACAGAACGTTCTATAGTAGATACATCAAAAACAAAAAAACAGGGCATCCTATAGAACGTTAAATAGTAGATACATCATAAACAAAGAACAGGGGATCCTATAGAAGGTCCTATCTTAGATGTATAATTTTCAAACAACAGGGGATCCTGTAGACCGCTCAGGGGATCCTGTAGAACGCCCTATAGTATATACATGAAAAACAAACAACAGGGGATCCTATAGAACGTCTTATAGTAGATATATAATGTTGAGAAAACAGGGGATCCTGCCGACCGCTAAAGGGATCCTAAAAGCCCTATAGTATATACATGAAAAACAAACAACAGTCGATCCTATAAAACGTCCTATAGTAGATATATAATGTTCAGACAACAAGGGATCCTATAGACTGCCCTTGGGATCCTGCAGACCGCACAAGGGATCCTGCAGACCACCCAAGGGATCCTATAGAAAGCCCTTTAGTAAATACATGATAAACAAACAACAGGGGAACCTATAGAATTTCCTATCTCTGATGCATAATTTTTTATCAAAAGGAGATCCTGTAGAACGCCCTATAGTATATACATGAAAAAACAAACAACAGGGGATCCTATAGAACGTCTTATAGTAAATATACAATGTTGAGAAAACAGGGGATTCTGCAGATCGCCCAAAATATCTTAAAAGCCCTATAGTATATACATGAAAAACAAACAACAGGGGAACCTATAGAAGGTCCTATCTCAGATGCATAATTTTTAAACAAACAACAGGGGATCCTATAGAACGTCTTATAGTAAATATATAATGTTGAGAAAACAGGGGATCCTGCCGACCGCCCAAGGGATCCTGATAGCCCTATAGTCTATACATGAAAAACAAACAACAGTCAATCCTATAAAACTATAAAACGTCCTATAGTAGATATATAATGTTCAGACAACAGGGAATCCTATAGACTGCCCTGGGGATCCTGCAGACCGCCAAAGGGATCCTGCAGACCGTCCAGGGGATCCTGTAGAACGCCCTGTAGTATATACATGAAAAACAAATAACAGTCGATCCTATAGAACGTCCTATAGTAGATACATAATGTTTAGACATCAGGGGATCCTGTAGAACGCCCTATAGTATATACATGAAAAACAAACAACAGGGGATCCTATAGAACGTCTTATAGTAGATATATAATGTTGAGAAAACAGGGGATCCTGCCGACCGCCCAAGGGATCCTGAAAGCCCTATAGTATATACATGAAAAACAAACATCAGTCGATCCTATAAAACGTCCTATAGTAGATATATAATGTTCAGCCAACAGGGAATCCTATAAACTGCCCAAGGGATCCTAAAGAAAGCCCTATAGTATATACATCATGAACAAACAACAGGGGAACCTATAGAAGGTCCTATCTCAGATGCATAATTTTTAAACAACAATGGATCCTGTAGACCGTCCAGGGGATCCTGTAGAAAGCCCTGTAGTATATACATGAAAAACAAATAACAGTCGATCCTATAGAACGTCCTATAGTAGATATATAATGTTCAGACAACAGGGGATCCTGTAGAACGCCCTATAGTATATACATGAAAAACAAACAACAGGGGATCCTATAGAACGTCTTATAGTAGATATATAATGTTGAGAAAACAGGAGATCCTCTCGACCGGCCGAGGGATCCTGAAACTCCTATAGTAAATACATGATAAACAAACAACAGGGGAACATATAGAAGAGCCTATCTCAGATGCATAATTTTTAAACAACAGGGGATCCTGTAGACCGTCTAGGGGATCCTGTAGAACGCCCTATAGTATATACATTAAAAACAAACAACAGGGGGTCCTAAAGAACGTCTTATAGTAGATATATGATATTGAGAAAACAGGGGATCCTGCAGACCGCCCAAGGGCATCCTATAGAACGTTAAATAGAAGAAACATCATCAACAAAGAACAGGGCATCCTATAGAACGTTAAATAGTAGAAACATCATCAACAAAGAACAGGGCATCCTATAGAACGTTAAATAGTAGAAACATCATCAACAAACAACAGGGCATCCTATAGAACGTTAAATAGTAGAAACATCATAAACAAACAACAGGGCATCCTATAGAACGTTAAATAGTAGAAACATCATAAACAAACAACAGGGCATCCTATAGATCGTTAAATAGTAGAAACATCATCAACAAACAACAGGGCATCCTATAGAACGTTAAATAGTAGAAACATCATAAACAAAGAACAGGGCATCCTATAGAACGTTAAATAGTAGAAACATCATCAACAAACAACAGGGGATCCTATAGAACGTTAAATAGTAGAAACATCATAAACAAACAACAGGGCATCCTATAGAACGTTAAATAGTAGAAACATCATAAACAAACAACAGGGCATCCTATAGATCGTTAAATAGTAGAAACATCATCAACAAACAACAGGGCATCCTATAGAACGTTAAATAGTAGAAACATCATAAACAAACAACAGGGCATCCTATAGAACGTTAAATAGTAGAAACATCATCAACAAAGAACAGAGCATCCTATAGCACGTTAAATAGTAGAAACATCATAAACAAACAACAGGGCATCCTATAGAACGTTAAATAGTAGAAACATCATAAACAAACAACAGGGCATCCTATAGAACGTTAAATAGTAGAAACATCATCAACAAACAACAGGGGATCCTATAGAAGGTCCTATCTTAGATGCATAATTTTCAAACAACAGGGGATCTTGTAGACCGCCCAGGGGATCCTGTAGAACGGACTGTAGTATATACCTGAAAAACAAACAACAGAAGATCCTATAGAACATCCTATAGTAGATATATAATGTTCAGACATCAGGGTATCCTGTAGGCCGCCCAGGGGATCCTGTAGAAAACCCTATAGTATATACATGAAAAACAAACAACAGGGGATCCTATAGAACGTCCTATAGTAGATATATAATGTTGAGAAAACAGGGGATCCTGCAGACCGACCAAGGGATCCTATAGAAAGTCTTAAAGTATATACATGATAAACAAACAACATGGGAACCTATAGAAGGTCCTGTCTTAGATGCATAATTTTCAAACAACAGGGGATCCGGCAGACCGCCCAAGGGATCCTATAGAACGCCTTATATACATGATATACAAACAACAGGGGAACCTATAGAAGGTCCTATCTTAGATGCATAATTTTCAAACAACAGGGGATCCTGTAGAACGCCCTATAGTATAAAAATGAAAAACAATCAACAGGGGATCTTGTAGAAAGTCTTATAGTAGATATATAATGTTCAGACAACAGGGGATCCTGTAGTACGCCCTATAGTATATACATGAAAAACAAACAACAAGGGATCCTATAGAACGTTCTATAGTAGATATATAATGTTCAGACAACAAGGGATCATGTAGACCGCCTAGGGGATCCTGTAGAACGCCCTAATAGTATCTTCATTATAAACAATTAACAAGGGTTCCTATAGAACGCCCTATAGTAGAATGTTCAGACAACAGGGGGTCCTGTAGACGGCCCAGGGGATCCTTTGAACGTCCTTTAGTAGATGTTTTATATCGAGACAGATTTATTTTTTATTCAAATGCAAACCTAGCAATTTTTTTTCAATCAATCCAAAGCCAGAATTTATTATTCAACATCGTACATGCTTATTGAAGATGAATTCAGAATTGTCTTTGAGCAACTGTATACAAGGCCCGATTTTATTAATTATCAAAATGAAGGCCAGATTAGTTCGTTTCTTTAAACGCAGAACAGCCCGATTTATTGTCTTCAACAATGAACGAATCATTCATACCCTACAATGAGGTCAAGACGGCCCCTAGCGTCCACTTAAGCAGTACTTTTGATAAAAAAAACACAGTTCACCTTCTTGCTCCCCACGCAGCTCGTAGTGCCAACTTCATTCGATGCTCGTGTACAAAGATTCTTCAGACAAAAGCACCAGGGATACAATTACCGATGCTCGTGTGAAACCAGAAAGCAAAGTGAGTTAAAATTGCAATTCCAGATGATTTTACTCAATTTCTCGGCAGATTGTCCTATCGGATCCTATAGAACGTCCTGTAATAGCTATATCATATACCAACAGCAAGAGTTCCTGTAGAACGCCCTATAACAAATTCATAATGTAAAGATAAAAGGGGACCCTGTAGACCGCCCAGGGGATCCTATAGAACGCCCAGTAGTAGATACATTATAAACAAACAATAGGGGATCCTAAAGAAAGCCCTATCTTAGATGCACAATTTGCAAACAACAGGGGATCCTGTAGAGTGTCCTATAGTGGATACATTATAAACAAGCAATAGGGGATCCTATAGAACGGACTATAGTAGATATATAATGTTCAGACAACAGGGGATCAAGTAGACTGCCCAGGGGATCATGTAGAACGCCCTATAGTATAAACATGAAAACCAAACATTAGGGGTCCTATACAATGTCCTATAGTAGATAAATAATGTTCAGAAAACATGGGTTCCTGTAGACCGGCCAGGGGATCCCGTAGAAAGCCCTGTAGTATTTACATGATAAACAAACAACACGGGATTATACAGAACGTTCTATAGTAGATACATCAAAAACAAAAAACAGGGCATCCTATAGAACGTTAAATAGTAGATACATCATAAACAAAGAACAGGGGATCCTATAGAAGGTCCTATCTTAGATGTATAATTTTCAAACAACAGGGGATCCTGTAGACCGCTCAGGGGATCCTGTAGAACGCCCTATAGTATATACATGAAAAACAAACAACAGGGGATCCTATAGAACGTCTTATAGTAGATATATAATGTTGAGAAAACAGGGGATCCTGCCGACCGCTAAAGGGATCCTAAAAGCCCTATAGTATATACATGAAAAACAAACAACAGTCGATCCTATAAAACGTCCTATAGTAGATATATAACGTTCAGACAACAAGGGATCCTATAGACTGCCCTTGGGATCCTGCAAACCGCACAAGGGATCCTGCAGACCACCCAAGGGATCCTATAGAAAGCCCTTTAGTAAATACATGATAAACAAACAACAGGGGAACCTATAGAATTTCCTATCTCTGATGCATAATTTTTTATCAAAAGGAGATCCTGTAGAACGCCCTATAGTATATACATGAAAAAACAAACAACAGGGGATCCTATAGAACGTCTTATAGTAAATATACAATGTTGAGAAAACAGGGGATTCTGCAGACCGCCCAAAATATCTTAAAAGCCCTATAGTATATACATGAAAAACAAACAACAGGGGAACCTATAGAAGGTCCTATCTCAGATGCATAATTTTTAAACAAACAACAGGGGATCCTATAGAACGTCTTATAGTAAATATATAATCTTGAGAAAACAGGGGATCCTGCCGACCGCCCAAGGGATCCTGATAGCCCTATAGTCTATACATGAAAAACAAACAACAGTCAATCCTATAAAACTATAAAACGTCCTATAGAAGATATATAATGTTCAGACAACAGGGAATCCTATAGACTGCCCTGGGGATCCTGCAGACCGCCAATGGGATCCTGCAGACCGTCCAGGGGATCCTGTAGAACGCCCTGTAGTATATACATGAAAAACAAATAACAGTCGATCCTACAGAACGTCCTATAGTAGATACATAATGTTTAGACATCAGGGGATCCTGTAGAACGCCCTATAGTATATACATGAAAAACAAACAACAGGGGATCCTATAGAACGTCTTATAGTAGATATATAATGTTGAGAAAACAGGGGATCCTGCCGACCGCCCAAGGGATCCTGAAAGCCCTATAGTATATACATGAAAAACAAACATCAGTCGATCCTATAAAACGTCCTATAGTAGATATATAATGTTCAGCCAACAGGGAATCCTATAAACTGCCCAAGGGATCCTAAAGAAAGCCCTATAGTATATACATCATGAACAAACAACAGGGGAACCTATAGAAGGTCCTATCTCAGATGCATAATTTTTAAACAACAGTGGATCCTGTAGACCGTCCAGGGGATCCTGTAGAAAGCCCTGTAGTATATACATGAAAAACAAATAACAGTCGATCCTATAGAACGTCCTATAGTAGATATATAATGTTCAGACAACAGGGGATCCTGTAGAACGCCCTATAGTATATACATGAAAAACAAACAACAGGGGATCCTATAGAACGTCTTATAGTAGATATATAATGTTGAGAAAACAGGAGATCCTGTCGACCGGCCGAGGGATCCTGAAACTCCTATAGTAAATACATGATAAACAAACAACAGGGGAACATATAGAAGTGCCTATCTCAGATGCATAATTTTTAAACAACAGGGGATCCTGTAGACCGTCTAGGGGATCCTGTAGAACGCCCTATAGTATATACATTAAAAACAAACAACAGGGGGTCCTAAAGAACGTCTTATAGTAGATATATGATATTGAGAAAACAGGGGATCCTGCAGACCGCCCAAGGGCATCCTATAGAACGTTAAATAGAAGAAACATCATCAACAAAGAACAGGGCATCCTATAGAACGTTAAATAGTAGAAACATCATCAACAAAGAACAGGGCATCCTATAGAACGTTAAATAGTAGAAACATCATCAACAAACAACAGGGCATCCTATAGAACGTTAAATAGTAGAAACATCATAAACAAACAACAGGGCATCCTATAGAACGTTAAATAGTAGAAACATCATAAACAAACAACAGGGCATCCTATAGATCGTTAAATAGTAGAAACATCATCAACAAAGAACAGGGCATCCTATAGAACGTTAAATAGTAGAAACATCATAAACAAAGAACAGGGCATCCTATAGAACGTTAAATAGTAGAAACATCATCAACAAACAACAGGGGATCCTATAGAACGTTAAATAGTAGAAACATCATAAACAAACAACAGGGCATCCTATAGAACGTTAAATAGTAGAAACATCATAAACAAACAACAGGGCATCCTATAGATCGTTAAATAGTAGAAACATCATCAACAAACAACAGGGCATCCTATAGAACGTTAAATAGTAGAAACATCATAAACAAACAACAGGGCATCCTATAGAACGTTAAATAGTAGAAACATCATCAACAAAGAACAGAGCATCCTATAGCACGTTAAATAGTAGAAACATCATAAACAAACAACAGGGCATCCTATAGAACGTTAAATAGTAGAAACATCATAAACAAACAACAGGGCATCCTATAGAACGTTAAATAGTAGAAACATCATCAACAAACAACAGGGGATCCTATAGAAGGTCCTATCTTAGATGCATAATTTTCAAACAACAGGGGATCTTGTAGACCGCCCAGGGGATCCTGTAGAACGGACTGTAGTATATACCTGAAAAACAAACAACAGAAGATCCTATAGAACATCCTATAGTAGATATATAATGTTCAGACATCAGGGTATCCTGTAGGCCGCCCAGGGGATCCTGTAGAAAACCCTATAGTATATACATGAAAAACAAACAACAGGGGATCCTATAGAACGTCCTATAGTAGATATATAATGTTGAGAAAACAGGGGATCCTGCAGACCGACCAAGGGATCCTATAGAAAGTCTTAAAGTATATACATGATAAACAAACAACATGGGAACCTATAGAAGGTCCTGTCTTAGATGCATAATTTTCAAACAACAGGGGATCCGGCAGACCGCCCAAGGGATCCTATAGAACGCCTTATATACATGATATACAAACAACAGGGGAACCTATAGAAGGTCCTATCTTAGATGCATAATTTTCAAACAACAGGGGATCCTGTAGAACGCCCTATAGTATAAAAATGAAAAACAATCAACAGGGGATCTTGTAGAAAGTCCTATAGTAGATATATAATGTTCAGACAACAGGGGATCCTGTAGTACGCCCTATAGTATATACATGAAAAACAAACAACAAGGGATCCTATAGAACGTTCTATAGTAGATATATAATGTTCAGACAACAAGGGATCATGTAGACCGCCTAGGGGATCCTGTAGAACGCCCTAATAGTAGCTTCATTATAAACAATTAACAAGGGTTCCTATAGAACGCCCTATAGTAGAATGTTCAGACAACAGGGGGTCCTGTAGACGGCCCAGGGGATCCTTTGAACGTCCTTTAGTAGATGTTTTATATCGAGACAGATTTATTTTTTATTCAAATGCAAACCTAGCAATTTTTTTTCAATCAATCCAAAGCCAGAATTTATTATTCAACATCGTACATGCTTATTGAAGATGAATTCAGAATTGTCTTTGAGCAACTGTATACAAGGCCCGATTTTATTAATTATCAAAATGAAGGCCAGATTAGTTCGTTTCTTTAAACGCAGAACAGCCCGATTTATTGTCTTCAACAATGAACGAATCATTCATACCCTACAATGAGGTCAAGACGGCCCCTAGCGTCCACTTAAGCAGTACTTTTGATAAAAAAAACACAGTTCACCTTCTTGCTCCCCACGCAGCTCGTAGTGCCAACTTCATTCGATGCTCGTGTACAAAGATTCTTCAGACAAAAGCACCAGGGATACAATTACCGATGCTCGTGTGAAACCAGAAAGCAAAGTGAGTTAAAATTGCAATTCCAGATGATTTTACTCAATTTCTCGGCAGATTGTCCTATCGGATCCTATAGAACGTCCTGTAATAGCTATATCATATACCAACAGCAAGAGTTCCTGTAGAACGCCCTATAACAAATTCATAATGTAAAGATAAAAGGGGACCCTGTAGACCGCCCAGGGGATCCTATAGAACGCCCAGTAGTAGATACATTATAAACAAACAATAGGGGATCCTAAAGAAAGCCCTATCTTAGATGCACAATTTGCAAACAACAGGGGATCCTGTAGAGTGTCCTATAGTGGATACATTATAAACAAGCAATAGGGGATCCTATAGAACGGACTATAGTAGATATATAATGTTCAGACAATAGGGGATCAAGTAGACTGCCCAGGGGATCATGTAGAACGCCCTATAGTATAAACATGAAAACCAAACATTAGGGGTCCTATACAATGTCCTATAGTAGATAAATAATGTTCAGAAAACATGGGTTCCTGTAGACCGGCCAGGGGATCCCGTAGAAAGCCCTGTAGTATTTACATGATAAACAAACAACACGGGATTATACAGAACGTTCTATAGTAGATACATCAAAAACAAAAAACAGGGCATCCTATAGAACGTTAAATAGTAGATACATCATAAACAAAGAACAGGGGATCCTATAGAAGGTCCTATCTTAGATGTATAATTTTCAAACAACAGGGGATCCTGTAGACCGCTCAGGGGATCCTGTAGAACGCCCTATAGTATATACATGAAAAACAAACAACAGGGGATCCTATAGAACGTCTTATAGTAGATATATAATGTTGAGAAAACAGGGGATCCTGCCGACCGCTAAAGGGATCCTAAAAGCCCTATAGTATATACATGAAAAACAAACAACAGTCGATCCTATAAAACGTCCTATAGTAGATATATAATGTTCAGACAACAAGGGATCCTATAGACTGCCCTTGGGATCCTGCAAACCGCACAAGGGATCCTGCAGACCACCCAAGGGATCCTATAGAAAGCCCTTTAGTAAATACATGATAAACAAACAACAGGGGAACCTATAGAATTTCCTATCTCTGATGCATAATTTTTTATCAAAAGGAGATCCTGTAGAACGCCCTATAGTATATACATGAAAAAACAAACAACAGGGGATCCTATAGAACGTCTTATAGTAAATATACAATGTTGAGAAAACAGGGGATTCTGCAGACCGCCCAAAATATCTTAAAAGCCCTATAGTATATACATGAAAAACAAACAACAGGGGAACCTATAGAAGGTCCTATCTCAGATGCATAATTTTTAAACAAACAACAGGGGATCCTATAGAACGTCTTATAGTAAATATATAATCTTGAGAAAACAGGGGATCCTGTAGACCGTCCAGGGGATCCTGTAGAAAGCCCTGTAGTATATACATGAAAAACAAATAACAGTCGATCCTATAGAACGTCCTATAGTAGATATATAATGTTCAGACAACAGGGGATCCTGTAGAACGCCCTATAGTATATACATGAAAAACAAACAACAGGGGATCCTATAGAACGTCTTATAGTAGATATATAATGTTGAGAAAACAGGAGATCCTACCGACCGGCCGAGGGATCCTGAAACTCCTATAGTAAATACATGATAAACAAACAACAGGGGAACATATAGAGGATCCTATCTCAGATGCATAATTTTTAAACAACAGGGGATCCTGTAGACCGTCTAGGGGATCCTGTAGAACGCCCTATAGTATATACATTAAAAACAAACAACAGGGGGTCCTAAAGAACGTCTTATAGTAGATATATGATATTGAGAAAACAGGGGATCCTGCAGACCGCCCAAGGGCATCCTATAGAACGTTAAATAGAAGAAACATCATCAACAAAGAACAGGGCATCCTATAGAACGTTAAATAGTAGAAACATCATCAACAAAGAACAGGGCATCCTATAGAACGTTAAATAGTAGAAACATCATCAACAAACAACAGGGCATCCTATAGAACGTTAAATAGTAGAAACATCATAAACAAACAACAGGGCATCCTATAGAACGTTAAATAGTAGAAACATCATAAACAAACAACAGGGCATCCTATAGATCGTTAAATAGTAGAAACATCATCAACAAACAACAGGGCATCCTATAGAACGTTAAATAGTAGAAACATCATAAACAAAGAACAGGGCATCCTATAGAACGTTAAATAGTAGAAACATCATCAACAAACAACAGGGGATCCTATAGAACGTTAAATAGTAGAAACATCATAAACAAACAACAGGGCATCCTATAGAACGTTAAATAGTAGAAACATCATAAACAAACAACAGGGCATCCTATAGATCGTTAAATAGTAGAAACATCATCAACAAACAACAGGGCATCCTATAGAACGTTAAATAGTAGAAACATCATAAACAAACAACAGGGCATCCTATAGAACGTTAAATAGTAGAAACATCATCAACAAAGAACAGAGCATCCTATAGCACGTTAAATAGTAGAAACATCATAAACAAACAACAGGGCATCCTATAGATCGTTAAATAGTAGAAACATCATCAACAAACAACAGGGCATCCTATAGAACGTTAAATAGTAGAAACATCATCAACAAACAACAGGGGATCCTATAGAAGGTCCTATCTTAGATGCATAATTTTCAAACAACAGGGGATCTTGTAGACCGCCCAGGGGATCCTGTAGAACGGACTGTAGTATATACCTGAAAAACAAACAACAGAAGATCCTATAGAACATCCTATAGTAGATATATAATGTTCAGACATCAGGGTATCCTGTAGGCCGCCCAGGGGATCCTGTAGAAAACCCTATAGTATATACATGAAAAACAAACAACAGGGGATCCTATAGAACGTCCTATAGTAGATATATAATGTTGAGAAAACAGGGGATCCTGCAGACCGACCAAGGGATCCTATAGAAAGTCTTATAGTATATACATGATAAACAAACAACATGGGAACCTATAGAAGGTCCTGTCTTAGATGCATAATTTTCAAACAACAGGGGATCTGGCAGACCGCCCAAGGGATCCTATAGAACGCCTTATATACATGATATACAAACAACAGGGGAACCTATAGAAGGTCCTATCTTAGATGCATAATTTTCAAACAACAGGGGATCCTGTAGAACGCCCTATAGTATAAAAATTCGTAAGGGTTCCGCGGAACCCAGTGTCTCGCCTACTTTTTGCTGTTAATCACAGGCTCAGCAAAAATGAGGAAAAAAATTAATAAAAATATTCCTCTCTATACTATCTTTTGATTGTAAGTAGCTTCTGTCCAAGTTTGGTAAAAATCCAGGATAGTTTATGAATCTAATAAATGTTTTAAAAACTTAAACAGCAGACTGTATGTAATGTTAACTGGAAGAAAAACTAAGTCCATTTATAAGTAAAATACGGAAAAAATGGAACAAAATTTCCTTCTAGATACTAGCTTTTAATCATAAACAAGCTTCTGTCTAAGTTTGGTACAAATCCAGGATAGTTTAAGAAAGTTGTTAAAATTTTAAAAACTTTAACCACAGAGTGAATGTAATGTTAACTGGCAGAAAAACTAAGTCCATTTATAAGTAAAATACGGAAAAAATGGAATTTTTTTTTACAAAATTTACTTCTGGATACTAGCTTTTAATCATAAACAAGCTTCTGTCCAAGTTTGGTACAAATCCAGGATAGTTTAAGAAAGTTGTTAAAATTTTAAAAACTTTAACCACAGAGTGAATGTAATGTTAACTGGCAGAAAAACTAAGTCCATTTATAAGTAAAATACGGAAAAAATGGAATTTTTTTTTACAAAATTTACTTCTGGATACTAGCTTTTAATCATAAACAAGCTTCTGTCCAAGTTTGGTACAAATCCAGGATAGTTTAAGAAAGTTGTTAAAATTTTAAAAACTTTAACCACAGAGTGAATGTAATGTTAACTGGCAGAAAAACTAAGTCCATTTATAAGTAAAATACGGAAAAAATGGAATTTTTTTTTTTTAAATTTACTTCTGGATACTATCTTATCATCATAAACAAGCTTCTTTCCAAGTTTGGTAGAAATCCAGGATAGTTTAAGAAAGTTATTAAAATTTCAAAAACTTTAACCACAGAGTGAATGTAATGTTTCCTGGCAGAAAAACTAAGTCCATTTATAAGTAAAATACGGAAAAAATGGAATTTTTTTTTTACAAAATTTACTTTTGAATATTATCTTATGATCATAAACAAGCTTCTGTCCAAGTTTGGTAGAAATCCAGGATAGTTTAAGAAAGTTATTAAAATTTCAAAAACTTTAACCACAGAGTGAATATTTGTGGACGCCGCCGCCGACGACGACGACGACGACGCCGACGCCGACGGAATGTAGGATCGCTATGTCTCGCTTTTTCGACAAAAGTCGAAGGCTCGACAAAAATGAAAAACAATCAACAGGGGATCTTGTAGAAAGTCCTATAGTAGATATATAATGTTCAGACAACAGGGGATCCTGTAGTACGCCCTATAGTATATATGTTACAGGGAATTTGTAAAATCAGGGATTTTGTAAAATCACTGAAATTTCAGGGAATTTGTAAAATCACTGAACTGATTAGTGATTTTATAAAATCCCTGATTTTGACCAGTGATTTTACAAAATCCCTGAAATAATTAAGATCTGTTTTACAGATTCACTGATTGTTTTCAGGGAATTTGTAAAAATAATTTCATTCTTATTGATTGAAAATTTCTGTGAAAAAAGCCTACAGCAGTAACACTCAATAAGTTTGAGGTTAATCTGGCCTTTATTTTAATACTAAGTGAGCAGTTTTCATGCACTAAACAACTGACATACTGTAGAAAAATGTCTCAGGCATAGATGTCTTTAAATCAAGAGCAAACATACACACAAAAGTTACTCCAAATAGTTGAGGGAAAATTAAAGTGCAACATATGGAACCGGGAAAAATATGATGAAATTTTGGAACTTATTGTCAAAGAGCCACAGAAAGAAGACAAAACAAACTCTTATTGCTACCTAGTTAGAAAGTAAGTTACTGTTTATTATAGTTTTTTCTGTAATTACTGTAAAAATAAAGTAAAAAAAATATTTCATTTTTTTATGATAATCAAATATAAAATTTTAAACGGAAGATTAGGTTGATTGCTGTCATAAGAGAAGAAAAACACATATGTAAGGAATAAGAAATTGAGTGGGTTTGGTTATTTGATCAAGTGGCAAATATTACAGTCATGCCTATCAGGGCAAGAGCATCTTATTGTGACATGAAAATTGATATATAAAAAGCAAATAAGTGTTGTATTATTTATTTGCTGACTAGAAAATAACATTTATATTCACAAAATGGTTATTTGATCCAGTGGCAAATATTACAGTCATGCCTATCAGGGCAAGAGCATCTTATTGTGACATGAAAATTGATATATAGAAAGCAAATAAGTGTTGTATTATTTATTTGCTGACTAGAAAATAACATTTATATTCACAAAATGGTTATTTGATCCAGTGGCAAATATTACAGTCATGCCTATCAGGGCAAGAGCATCTTATTGTGACATGAAAATTGATATATAAAAAGCAAATAAGTGTTGTATTATTTATTTGCTGACTAGAAAATAACATTTATATTCACAAAATGGTTATTTGATCAAGTGGCAAATATTACAGTCATGCCTATCAGGGCAAGAGCATCTTATTGTGACATGAAAATTGATATATAAAAAGCAAATAAGTGTTGTATTATTTATTTGCTGACTAGAAAATAACATTTATATTCACAAAATGGTTATTTGATCCAGTGGCAAATATTACAGTCATGCCTATCAGGGCAAGAGCATCTTATTGTGACATGAAAATTGATATATAAAAAGCAAATAAGTGTTGTATTATTTATTTGCTGACTAGAAAATAACATTTATATTCACAAAATGGTTATTTGATCCAGTGGCAAATATTACAGTCATGCCTATCAGGGCAAGAGCATCTTATTGTGACATGAAAATTGATATATAAAAAGCAAATAAGTGTTGTAATATTTATTTGCTGACTAGAAAATAACATTTATATTCACAAAATGGTTATTTGATCCAGTGGCAAATATTACAGTCATGCCTATCAGGGCAAGAGCATCTTATTGTGACATGAAAATTGATATATAAAAAGCAAATAAGTGTTGTATTATTTATTTGCTGACTAGAAAATAACATTTATATTCACAAAATGGTTATTTGATCAAGTGGCAAATATTACAGTCATGCCTATCAGGGCAAGAGCATCTTATTGTGACATGAAAATTGATATATAAAAAGCAAATAAGTGTTGTATTATTTATTTGCTGACTAGAAAATAACATTTATATTCACAAAATGGTTATTTGATCCAGTGGCAAATATTACAGTCATGCCTATCAGGGCAAGAGCATCTTATTGTGACATGAAAATTGATATATAAAAAGCAAATAAGTGTTGTATTATTTATTTGCTGACTAGAAAATAACATTTATATTCACAAAATGATAATAAAAAAAGACAACAGAGAATATAGGTAAGAATACGTACTTGCATGTCAACGTTTTACTTACTTTGGTCATATCTCAAATACATGTATTCTATCACAAAGTGATAAAACTCTAAATAAATTTCTAAACTTTCTCATCTCTTTTAATCCAAATAAAAGTACAGTAAATATTTTGTTTAATGTAGGTATGAAGTTCTTCAATGTGGAGATGTGAAAAAAATCGTAAAAAAACGGTATTCATCAGATGAAGATGTAAAATATTATGTATGTCTTGAAGACATGTACAGCATAGTGCAGAAAATTCACATATCAATAGGTCATGGTGGTAGGGATAAAATGGTAAAGGAGGCAAATAGAAAGTATGCAAATGTTTCATACGAAGCTTTATAACTTTACAAGGAACTTTGCGAGGAATGCCAACTTAAAAAACGTAGAACTGCTAGTAAAGGCATTGTCGTTAAGCCTATAATAAGCAAAGAGTTCAACTCCCGAGGACAGGTTGATTTGATAGACATGCAATCATTTAAATACAATGACTATAGATTTTTAATGGTATACCAAGATCATTTAACAAAATTTGTAATTTTACGCCCACTTACATCAAAGCGTGCATATGAAGTAGCAATGCAAATACTTGATATCTTCCTTCTTTTTGGGGCTCCAAACATCCTTCAAAGTGATAATGGTGCCGAATTCACTGCAAACATCATTAGTGAGCTTAAAAACTTATGGCCGGAATGTAAAATTGTTCATGGTAAACCTCGACACCCCCAGAGTCAGGGCAGCGTTGAGCGAGCTAATGCTGATGTCAAGGATATGGTTATCACATGGATGCGAGATAATCATTGTAAAGACTGGCCTGTCGGTGTCAAATTTGTACAATTTGAGAAAAACAGAAGTCATCATTCAGGCATAAACAGAGCTCCCTACAAAGCTATGTTTGGGGTAGACGCAAGAGTTGGGCTAACATCATCCTCACTCCCTGATGAACTTATAGCTAAAATTGACAGCGAAGAACATTTGTCAGATTTAGCAAACATGGAGCTCAATATAAATACTGATGACGAAAACACATGTACAACTGATGATGAAGCAATGGAGATTTCTGAGCCACAACCTACTGAACCAAAAACTGACATGTGTGTTGTATGTGAAGCAACTGCATTGAATGCAACTTCTTGTTCTTCTTGTAACAAAACTGTACATGCTTTATGTGGAAAATCTATCATAACAGAAGACTTTCAGTCAAAAGTAATTTGCTTTCTGTGTGATACAGAAACGGTCATTGAAAAAGAACGTGCAAACGCTTCCGAGTCAATGGTAAAACAAGCTAATCGTATGCTTAGTCGGTCTAATAGAGTTTTAGAAGAAGTAGACATTGGATGTAATATTATCATTCCTATCCCAGTCGTCGATCGCGGAAAAGGTGATCCCCGAAATATAATGGCTATTGTCCATGGAAAGTCAGAGAAAGACTATCGTCTTGCTACCAAGCATGGTATTCTGTTAGGGTCATACACAAGAAACCAGTTTGAACCCACTGATTCCTTGTTTTTGAGTCCACCAGCTGTTTCAATTGAAAACTTTATATCTTTTCGACAAGCTGTTAAACTGTCTTCCATTTGTGATGGACAAGGATTTTTAAAATGTGGATGTTCTGGAAAGAATAGATGTGAACAAAATAGGTGTGCCTGTAGAAAATCAGGACAATTATGTAATAGTATATGTCACCCAAACTTGTCATGTAAAAATAAGTAAATAGTGGTCTAAATATATGTTTATATGCCTTTAAGTCATTATCATTATATATTAGTTTTAGCTCATAGTATCTATTAAACAAATGCATTTCAAAATCATTAGTCTATTTTTAAATTAAGAAAAACACATTTCTAATAGCAAGTTAAACTTGTAATCAGGGATTTTACAAAATACCTAGCTTTATTTTCAGTGATTTTGTAAAATCCCTAACAATTTCAGGGATTTTACAAAACCACTGAAACTGTTAGTGATTTTACAAAATCACTAATTAGTCCAGTGATTTTACAAAATCCCTGATTTTACAAATTCCCTGTAACATATACATGAAAAACAAACAACAAGGGATCCTATAGAACGTTCTATAGTAGATATATAATGTTCAGACAACAAGGGATCATGTAGACCGCCTAGGGGATCCTGTAGAACGCCCTAATAGTAGCTTCATTATAAACAATTAACAAGGGTTCCTATAGAACGCCCTATAGTAGAATGTTCAGACAACAGGGGGTCCTGTAGACGGCCCAGGGGATCCTTTGAACGTCCTTTAGTAGATGTTTTATATCGAGACAGATTTATTTTTTATTCAAATGCAAACCTAGCAATTTTTTTTCAATCAATCCAAAGCCAGAATTTATTATTCAACATCGTACATGCTTATTGAAGATGAATTCAGAATTGTCTTTGAGCAACTGTATACAAGGCCCGATTTTATTAATTATCAAAATGAAGGCCAGATTAGTTCGTTTCTTTAAACGCAGACCAGCCCGATTTATTGTCTTCAACAATGAACGAATCATTCATACCCTACAATGAGGTCAAGACGGCCCCTAGCGTCCACTTAAGCAGTACTTTTGATAAAAAAAACACAGTTCACCTTCTTGCTCCCACCCACCTCGTAGTGCCAACTTGTTTCGATGCTCGTGTACAAAGATTCTTCAGACAAAAGCACCAGGGATACAATTACCGATGCTCGTGTGAAACCAGAAAGCAAAGTGAGTTAAAATTGCAATTCCAGATGATTTTACTCAATTTCTCGGCAGATTGTCCTATCGGATCCTGTAGAACGCCCTATAACAAATTCATAATGTAAAGATAAAAGGGGACCCTGTAGACCGCCCAGGGGATCCTATAGAACGCCCAGTAGTAGATACATTATAAACAAACAATAGGGGATCCTATAGAAAGCCCTATCTTAGATGCACAATTTGCAAACAACAGGGGATCCTGTAGAGCGTCCTATAGTGGATACATTATAAACAAGCAATAGGGGATCCTATAGAACGGACTATAGTAGATATACAATGTTCAGACAATAGGGGATCAAGTAGACTGCCCAGGGGATCATGTAGAACGCCCTATAGTATATACATGAAAACCAAACATTAGGGGTCCTATACAATGTCCTATAGTTTATAAATAATGTTCAGAAAACATGGGTTCCTGTAGACCGGCCAGGGGATCCCGTAGAAAGCCCTGTAGTATTTACATGATAAACAAACAACAGGGGATTATACAGAACGTTCTATAGTAGATACATCAAAAACAAAAAACGGGGCATCCTATAGAACGTTAAATAGTAGATACATCATAAACAAAGAACAGGGGATCCTATAGAAGGTCCTATCTTAGATGTATAATTTTCAAACAACAGGGGATCCTGTAGACCGCCCAGGGGATCCTGTAGAACGCCCTATAGTATATACATGAAAAACAAACAACAGGGGATCCTATAGAACGTCTTATAGTAGATATATAATGTTGAGAAAACAGGGGATCCTGCCGACCGCTAAAGGGATCCTAAAAGCCCTATAGTATATACATGAAAAACAAACAACAGTCGATCCTATAAAACGTCCTATAGTAGATATATAATGTTCAGACAACAAGGGATCCTATAGACTGCCCTTGGGATCCTGCAGACCGCACAAGGGATCCTGCAGACCACCCAAGGGATTCTATAGAAAGCCCTCTAGTAAATACATGATAAACAAACAACAGGGGAACCTATAGAATTTCCTATCTCTGATGCATAATTTTTTAACAAAAGGGGATCCTGTAGAACGCCCTATAGTATATACATGAAAAAACAAACAACAGGGGATCCTATAGAACGTCTTATAGTAAATATACAATGCTGAGAAAACAGGGGATTCTGCAGACCGCCCAAAATATCTTAAAAGCCCTATAGTATATACATGAAAAACAAACAACAGGGGAACCTATAGAAGGTCCTATCTCAGATGCATAAAATTTTAAACAACAGGGGATCCTGTAGACCGTCCAGGGGATCCTGTAGAACGCCCTATAGTATATACATGAAAAACAAACAACAGGGGATCCTATAGAACGTCTTATAGCAGATATATAATGTTGAGAAAACAGGGGATCCTGCCGACCGCCCAAGGGACCCTGAAAGCCCTATAGTCTATACATGAAAAACAAACAACTTTCAATCCTATAAAACTATAAAACGTCCTATAGTAGATATATAATGTTCAGACAGCAGGGAATCCTATAGACTGCCCTGGGGATCCTACAGACCGCCAAAAGGATATATAACCCTATAGTATATACATGAAAAACAAACAACAGGGGATCCTATAGAACGTCCTATAGTAGATATATAATGTTGAGAAAACAGGGGATCCTGCAGACCGACCAAGGGATCCTATAGAAAGCCTTATAGTATATACATGATAAACAAACAACATGGGAACCGATAGAAGGTCCTATCTTAGATGCATAATTTTCAAACAACAGGGGATCCTGCAGACCGCCCAAGGGATCCTATAGAACGCCTTATATACATGATATACAAACAACAGGGGAACCTATAGAAGGTCCTATCTTAGATGCATAATTTTCAAACAACAGGGGATCCTGTAGAACGCCCTATAGTATAAAAATGAAAAACAATCAACAGGGGGTCTTTGATTTCTGTTTTCTTTAAATTTTGATGGCATTTTACCTTATCATTGAAAATAGCGCGTATTCTGTAAATTTGTCTTGAACAAGATTTTACTATTAAATTTGTCTGCAGTAAAATGATTTCTTTATTTAGCATATCGTTCCTTTCTGTAATCAGTATTGTAATATCCAAGTTTTTTATTTTCCACAGTTATTCTTTATAATGTTGCCTCCCATAATTCTCTTTTCTTATAGTTGCTCATTTTCTCTATTCATTATGTTTGAGGGGCCATTATGTTCTTTTCTGTAAATCCTATCTAGACCCTATTAGAATTAGACCTTGACATATTGCATACTAAATGTTGACCACTAAATGTCTTTTGATTATTTGCGTCGCTTGGTTGCTGTCTTACTGACGTATAATCATTATGGCTCCATTTATTTATATGATAAAAAGTATCTTAAGCATTGTGGTTAATATTTGGTTGGTAAACAATACCGATGGTTTTATTCTCTATTTTACAATATCACTGAGGTTTCTTTTATGAAAATGAGATCCAAGATAAGTGCGGATAAAATGGAAAGACGTCCTGGAAAGACCGATATTGCTTCTAAGTATAGACTTGTTCTAGAAAACACTATCAGAACTAAAACGGCATTATATGGGATAATATGAATGTCCTTTTTTTAATAAGAAAATGTGGTATAATTGCAAATGAGGCAACTTCCCACCAAAGCTCTATTGACCTTCAACAATGCGAAAAACCCACACCGGATAGTCAGCTATAAAAGGTTGACTTACCTGGTTGACAAAATATCACATAGAGTATTTTAATTTATATATATATGTTTTGGTATTCAGGTCGTCCATACATTGAACCAAGGAATTTCTGTTAAAAATAGTTAGGAAAACCTACTAGTTTATCCTCCGAAACTAAGAACCAGATAAATAAATCAAATTAAAATTTAAAGAGTGTTTTTATTTATTTTTTCTGATATCAATTTGAATATTTGTTAGATAACACCAAAAAGACTAATTTAGAAATACGGGATATAGCTATAGTGTCACAGTCTTTTTTTTATTTTTATTTCACTATTCCCCGCTTCAACTTGAATAATGAAACATAAACTATTTCATTATTCATTATTCATCACTTAACATTGAATAGTGAATAGTGAACTATTTCTTTATTCGTTATTGAATTTTGAATAATGAAAAATGAATAATAAACGTACTTCAACGCGGTGATAAGTGCCTTTATTTTGAATACTTCTTTTTACGTACAATGTTGCTAGATAATTATTGATAAATACTTGAAAAAGACAATATTACTTGAGTTGTTACTGCTTAGAATCATATAATACAAAAGACATATCAAGTTGAAATTTTGACAAAGCTTTGATATGCACTCTTGAAATACTACGAGATACTTAGTATTTCAGTTTGTTTTTTTGGCATGTTTAATTTAAAATTCAACATTTCAATAATTTTCCGGAAAAATCACAACTTCCAATCAAACGAGTAGAGATATTTTTACCCACTTCAAGTTATTTACAAGGTTGGAGGTTAAATTGTGTAGAACTATTGTGAAAGAATCAAAGGAGGCGTAGACAGTTTTCTTACCACTGCATATGCTTACAGGGAAAAAATATACCGTTGATTTTTTTTCAGTTCTGAAATGACGTTCTTGAAGCAGTGAACAACCGATTGTAAAAGAAAAATATTGAATCCAACCGCTCGTTTACATTAACGATGTTGCAAGACGAATTTACTGCCCAAAGGTGAAAAGGGGTCTCGAGAATAAAAATAATAACAAAAAATCTTATTTTCAATTACAAAACTAGCGCTTGGATTCAATATATATTTAGATAGAATTCTTGGTCTTGTTTGACTTGAATAAACTTTACTAAGCACAAATTACACCCATAAGAGGGTCAAGGGCAAATGCTTTTATATTGAAAAAGTTTGTCTTCATTTAAGGAATGACTGTAATATTTTTTCTGTCTATGAAGAAATAACATCAAAAATGTGGTGCACACTGAATAACCCGCGTAGCAGGTTATTTTAAAGTGTGCACCACATTTTTTATGTTATTTCGAATAGACAGAAAAAATATTACAGTCATTTCTTATAATTTAATTCTAAATTCCATTTTAAACCGTAGTAAACCATGAAAAAACGTTGATGACGTCACGGTCACATGACTAAATTATGTCTATGAGCTGATAAACAAAACAACGTCAGCCAACCAGAAGACGCGTTACATCCAAAATTAAATTATTGTCAAGTAGTTCTGAATAAAAGTTGCTTGAAATATTCTTAACCTTAGTCTTTAGTTTTCTTACTTCATACATATCTTTACAGCATTCTGGTTTTTTTGCATGTCAATATTCATTTCTTGCGTAGAATCTTTGATAAAAGTGGACCAGTTTACATAATGTATAACTTTCTTTTGGTATAGGTTTATGTTTTCAGAAATTTTTTTTCTAGCTAAATAAAGGATTGTTTGCGTTTTTATATATTTTTCTATTAGCTGTCTACTAAGTTCAACTTTAACCCCTAAATTAGAGGATGTCTTTTTTGTACCTAGAATATATCTAAAGAAATAACTACGAACCTTTCAAAGGCAGTCCTGTCCATATATGGAAATTATAGATATCTTTGTTTAGGATTTTGGGATTTTAATTTGCCTTTAGCTTTATAATAAGAATAATATGTATCCATGTATAATATTTCTACACTATATGTCTGGGAATTAGTTTTTTTCCCTGGGTTTTAATCATTCTTTGATTTAAGATACTGCTAAATACTTTGGATATACAGTTGAATGTGGAAATTACTCTATAATTACTCGGATTGCATTTGTCACCTGATGTATGTACTAAAGTTATATACGCAGAATTTCATTGAGAGGCGAAAGATACCAAAAGGGAATTCAAACTCGTAAGTCGAAAACAAACTGACAACGCCATGGCAAATAACGAAAAACAACATATATAAACAACAGTACACAAAACACAATATAGAAAATTAAAGACTGAGCAACTCGAACCCCACCAAAAAGCGGGAGTAGTTGGATAGTATCCTGTGGTTAACATTTAAGATTAAGTAAATTGACGTCTGGGTTGAAATAAATAGTATCTTCTATATATTTTAAGTTGTTTAAATTATTTACTTTTTCCTTGATTTTGAAAATATTATATTGTGCTTTCACTGTTCCTTGACAGTTCTTTTAAATCTTCATCTCCACAAATATTTTTGTTGTCTTGTGATCTTAGTTTTTTCAAGTTCCAGTATTCTCGCGGATTCTTATTCAGTGAATCTGAAAGTTTGAGTTTCGTTTTTGGGATGTACAAGTAACCGTCCACGTCTACTCTGTGTTTTTGTTAGATATATTTATATTTGCATCCATCTGATGAGTTAAGCCTTTTTCAATTGATTTTTATAGTTTGTTCTTATGTTGTACTGTTACACCACTGTCCCAGGTTAGGGGAGGGTTGAGCGCTCACAAACATGTTTAACCCCGCCACATTATTTATGTGCCTGTCCCAAGTCAGGAGCCTGTAGTTCAGTGGTTGTCGTTGGTTCATGTTTGTCATATTTGTTTTTCGTAAATTGGTTTGTTATAGATTAGGCCGATAGTTTTCTAAATATTTTTCATGTCGGGGCCTTTTATAGCCGACCATACGGTATGGGTTTTTCTTATGGTTGAAGGCCGTACTATTGCCTATAATTGCTTACATCAACTTCATTTGAACTTTGGTGGATAGTTGTCTCATTGGTAATCATACCACATCTCCTTATTTTTATATAGAATTTCTTTTAATATTCTATTGTTTTATGTATTCCTTAGATGTATTTTTTTTATGTATTCCTTATATGTTTTGTTTAAATGCGTTTCCTTAATATATGTATGTGTTTTAAATATGTTATTCAAAACTATTATATACAATATATTGTTTGAAAGTCGGATATTAAAACAAAAAATGAAAATATCCCTTCATATGGGGTACGGACACTGGGACGGGCATATATATGCCTCTGTGAAGGTCGAAATACAATAAAACTTTTACATTTTACGTTCCTCGATATCATGTTTCTATGAAGATGCGTGTGTGCTTTAATAAGTTTGCATCTAATAAGATATTAAAGAAATCAAGATTTAAGTTTGTCATAATAGAAGATCGGTAGGTAATTGCAAATTGTGTCAAAGGATATAAATGAAAACGAAAATTGAATTGCCTGATTTGACGAATGACTTGACGAAATTGAGGGATTCACGAACACGCATTATCACTGTTGTATCAATCATATGTTTAAATTTTCTTTAAACAAGCAGGTAATATTACAGATACGAATTTTAAATTCTTCGTAATGAAAGTACATACACATATGTATGCTATTTGGATTTATATGTTTAGATTTTTATAGTGAATGTATTCCAAAGTCTTATTTTCGATTATTGGAACAGTCTAGTTTTCAAAATGTTAATTATAAATATAGTACCAGCTACATGTCTTACTTTTACCTTTGTTATATCTATGTTCATTTCATTTTATTTCCATTACAAAAAAAAGGGGGAACTTTAAAATATTCTATCTTAATGTTATTCATTTCTTTTTCAAAGAAATTAGGACATTGAGTTCCTTTGGTTCTTTTGCTATTTGGTGCTTTATATAAATTAAAATTTAACTTTGTGCTTTGTTTAAGAAAAGTAAGTGATTATCATCTATATATGTTTTAAAGGCAAATGGCAGACGACACGGTACCAAAGACTATAGCAGTATAAATTTTGATTTATAGTTCAGAAATTTCTTGTTAAACTGACTTCATTCAGTTCAGTTTCTTGTATATTCCTCCATTATTTGTGGAGCACTACCCATAGGGTATAATTGTAGCAACTATATACACCTTAGAACATAAGGAAGCATTTAATTATGTACAGATGACTGAATTATAAACTTAAATCAAAGTACTAACGTACTGTTAACTTGGATGAACCTAAGAGCTAATGGCTTGCGAATAAATCACGCAGATGTCCATTTCCATGTAGACTAAAAGAAGAAATTGCAGTTGCTTTCTTACGTCGAGTGTGAAAAATTTCAGCCACATTTAAGACAAATATAACATTTAATCAATTGGCTAGGTTCCATGGTCACAGAGGATCGAAAGAGATAATGCATTAAATGAATGTTCTCATTTCAATCAGACCTGATTGTGTATAAAACAGTCAAACAGACACCCTTTCCCAATACGCCACTGGAGAAGTTTAAGTGACTATAATTCTATACTCATGTGCCCCTTTCTTGTGTAAACAGTATGCGTTGGTTGTCCCTTTTCCTTAAATTTTCACAGCGTAGACCTTTCATATTTTCAACAGTCTTTTTTGTTCTAGTGTTAGATAGTTCTAATTTTAAAAGCAAGACATCATTTATTTTCTAAATCATGCCATGATCCAACCAATGCATAACGTTTTAAATTCATGTATTTTACCCAATTTTTATAATAGTAATTGTTTTATTTATCTTGATGCATTGTTCGAAAGAGGTAAATCACAGATACCTAATATTTAGGTTCTTTATACTAAATCAGTAGTGGATCAGCGAACTATTAAAAAGGGGAAGCGGTTACGTGTAGTTTAAGGGAGGAGGAAGGCGCCAAACCTTATATTATACTGTTTTATACATTCAACACTCATAAGACGAAGAAAAATGACAACGTCATGGCAAAAACAAAGACACAGAAAAGAAAAACATGTCCACAAAACACTACATAAAAACTTGAGCAACACGAACCCCACCAGAACCTGGGGGTGGGGGTGGGGGTGTCTCATGTGCTCCGGAAGGGTAAGCAGAATTAGCAGATCCTTCTCCACTATTTCAAGGCTTTAAAATCTTAACATCGTTGAGAACTAAATGGAATCTGATGTTCAGTAGTTGTCGTTTGTTGATGTGGTTCATAAGCGTTTCTCGTTTCTCGTTTTTGTCGAGCCTTCAACTTTAGTCGAAAAAGCGAGACATACCAATCCTACATTCCGTCGGCGTCGTCGTCATCGTCGTCGTCGGCGGCGTCCACAAATATTCACTCTGTGGTTAAAGTTTTTGAAATTTTAATAACTTTCTTAAACTATCCTGGATTTCTACCAAACTAGGACAGAAGATTGTTTATGATCATAAGATAGTATCCAGAAGTAAATTTTGTAAAAATAAAATTCCTGTTTTTCAGTATTTTACTTGTAAATGGACCTAGTTTTTCTGCCGGGAAACATTACATTCACTCTGTGGTTAAAGTTTTTAAAATTTTAATAACTTTCTTAAACTATCCTAGATTTGTACCAAACTTGGACAGAAGCTTGTTTATGATCATAAGATAGTATCCAGAAGTAAATTTTGTAAAAAATAAATCCTGTTTATCCGTATTTTACTTATGATGAACTTAGTTTTTCTGCCAGTTAACATTACATTCACTCTGTGGTTAAAGTTTTTAAAATTTAATAACTTTCTTAAACTATCCTGGATTTGTACCAAACTTGGACAGAAGCTTGTTTATGATCAAAAGCAAGTATCTAGAAGGAAATTTTGTAAAAATTTATTTCCTGTTTTTCCGTATATTACTTATAAATGGACTTAGTTTTTCTTCCAGTTAACATTACATACAGTCTGCAGTTAAAGTTTTTAAACCATTTATTAGATTCATAAACCATCCTGGATTTTTACCAAACTTGGATAGAAGCTTCTTACAATCAAAAAAAAGTATCTAGAGGAAAATTTTTAATAATTGTTTCCCCATTTTTGTTGAGCCTGCGACTAACAGCAAAAGAAGGCGAGACACTGGGTTCCGCGGAACCCTTACGAATTTTTTATTCATTTTCACTTGTTCAAGGGTTGGCTTAGGTATTGACACATGGTCACCTCGACTTATCCCGTTCGGCTGCTAAACTCATGAAGTTCATTTTAAATCAAACTTATCAGCTGGTATAATAATTTGCCGTATTGCGAAAGTTTGTCAGTATGAAGCATGTGCAGTGTAATAAAAAATTAAATTGTTTTATTTAAGGATCGTTTGTTTGAGTTTAGAAATCTAAAAATTGGTTTCCTCTGAGTTGTTATTTTATTACAAATTATAAAATCCGCAAGTTAAATCTGTTAAATTTCCTTGTGCAAAAGTCTACAGACTG
Organism: Mytilus californianus; assembly: GCF_021869535.1. Lineage (NCBI taxonomy): Eukaryota > Metazoa > Mollusca > Bivalvia > Mytilida > Mytilidae > Mytilus > Mytilus californianus. The sequence continues at coordinate 194,222 of NW_026262583.1, forward strand.
ACATCCAATCAATAGAGCTTTATTGCGAAAAAAAAATTGATAACAATAGTTAAGATGATAAAACACCTATAAAAGATTTACATTTAACGTGGAATGGTGAGCCATAGTTATTCCTTGACTGAAAAGTAGGATTTAGATATACTTAGCCCACCCAAAAAAGAAGAAATTCCATAAGTATATCAGGAAAATAACTGTCATAGGTTCTTGCGAGAAAAAGTAACAAAATGAATAAAAACTTAGAAAATGGATTATCGTGTGAAAAACTGTATTGTTACGTTACTGTCGAAGGAACATTTATCCAAATTCCATTCTTATTGCTCTCGGAAAAAAAATGTGCCATTTTGTTATAAGATCATGTTGACTATCGGATTGGTCAAATCGGATCCAAAATGATTTGTCTAGATTACAAAAAAAGTACTATATCACTGGCATTCACAGTTTACTCCGAACTGAACACCACTGTCACTATACTACATAAAAGTCTTAAATATATTAATATGCAGCCGATGCGGGAAGGGGACTCAGTAATTTAAATGTCATTTAAACATAAAACAAAATTGTGTTTTAAAAAGGCTGGATTGATACCAGATCAAACAAGATGACACCTTATGGTGTAGATATGGTATATATATCAATAATACTGAGTGCTAGTCCTTTACATTTTTATAGGGCCAATTTAAATGGAACATTACAAGCATAAGTAGTTTAATGGCAGTGACCACTGTACACCTTTTGGAAACATATTTCTTAATGTCAAGACTTAAATAGTAAAATTATTATTTTTAGTAGAATTTTGTCCAACATAATGATTTTTAAATAATTAACACACTTTACTTACTCATTAAATTTCAGACACTAAAATTTGTCCAAAATAGCCTGTGGCACTAATGGCTCCGAACATAATACCTTGATTACAATTCAATTTACACGTCGTCGGCGGCGTCCACAAATATTCACTCTGTGGTTAAAGTTTTTGAAATTTTAATAACTTTCTTAAACTATCCTGGATTTGTACCAAACTTGGACAGAAGCTTGTTTATGATCAAAAGCTAGTATCTAGAAGGAAATTTTGTTAAAGTTTTGTACCTGTTTATCCGTATTTTACTTATAAATGGACTTAGTTTTTCTGCGAGTTAACATTACATTCACTCTGTGGTTAAAGTTTTTAAAATTTTATAACTTTCTTAAACTATCCTGGATTTGTACCAAACTTGGACAGAAGCTTGTTTATGATCAAAAGCAAGTATCTAGAAGGAAATTTTGTAAAAATTTATTTCCTGTTTTTCCGTATATTACTTATAAATGGACTTAGTTTTTCTTCCAGTTAACATTAAATACAGTCTGCAGTTAAAGTTTTTAAAACATTTATTAGATTCATAAACTATCCTGGATTTATACCAAACTTTGACAGAAGCTTCTTACAATCAAAAGATAATATCTAAAGGAATATTTTTATTGATTTTTTTCCTCATTTTTGTTGAGTCTGCGATTAACAGCAAAAGTAGGCGAGACACTGGGTTCCGCGGAACCCTTACGAATTTTTTATATAGATTAGACCGTTGGTTTTCCCGTTTGAATGGTTTTACACTAGTAATTTTTGGGGCCCTTTATAGCTTGCTGTTCGGTGTGAGCCAATGCTCCGTGTTGAAGACCGAACTTTGATCTATAATGGTTTACTTTTATAAATTTTGACTTGGATGGAGAGTTGTCTCATTGGCACTCATACCACATCTTCTTATATCTATTTACATTTCAATACTCGATTAAGATCTTGACATTTATAGCATAGACACCCCTCTTTTTTGAAGACCGTATGTCTATTGCGTGAGTGCATGCGTTTGTACGTGCGGATTCATACTCAAGATTGATTTGACTTTAAAATCAAAGAGGTAGTGCCAATATTCCCCGAACCTATTTCACAATAGGGCCGCGTTTCAAAAGGTATGTCAATCTTTAATCAATGTAATAGTTTCACAACTCCATGTGGGCACTTTGAGAATCTTACAATATTATGGCCAAGTTCTAAATGCCTGAAGATAGCCTTAAACCGCAAGTTTGGCAGAATTTGGCAAATTTTGAGTATTTATCCAAAAATATATACGAAAGGTATCCATAACCTAAATCAAAATTATGTTGGAATTACAGTTATGAATTGCATATTTCATGCTATTTCCTAGAACTAATCAGGAAACAGAATATATACATAAGTTTCAAGTTAAATGATAAGATAATATTTTCAATAAATTTGAAAATCAACACCAATCAACAGTTCACAACTTTTCCTCATAAAAAATATCTCAGTTCAATAAACCTATCTTAAGTGTCATTTATTTAAGTCATAATCACAAACTTCCAATAAAAATTAAAATAACCCTGTGCTATGTAATCATTGAAACATTTTTTTTTTCATTCAAAGTTCCAATTCTAGATTTTGTTATACAGAGTCTTTCACGACATTGACCAGTTCTGTTTGTAGAGCCATCCTTTCCTGTTGTTTCCTCTCTACATCTTCGGTCGATTTGGTTATAAGCTGGGTAATATCTGATGTTGAAAATCGAACTGAAATTAAAAAAAAAGAATCAAATGGTATGACCATGCACATTAAAATCACCTGCTTTTATACGGCTGTTATGAAATTTCCCAATAAATTTATGTTCAAAGCTTACATTGTCACCTAACATACAGTATGTACATTCAAACATGGAAGATAGTTAACATTTTCTCGTACATGTAAGACTGGTAGTGTAATAGGCCAGAGGTATGTACAATATAGTGATGAATTAACAAATTAAATAGCTATTTTTTTTCAAAGTATGATTTCAATCAATTTTCTCAATGAAATTTGATACAACTATTAAAGCAGAGAATAAGATATTTAGCCAGCCTGCATGCATGAATATATTATGCCAAAAGCAAATTAATCAGAAGAACTTGATGCATCCTAAAACCACCTGTTGTATGATTTGATTGATTGTTGTTGATGAACAGTGATACACCCATTTGAAGATTTGATAATGGCACTTAATTTTGAATGCTTATTTATAGGTTTTGTATATACATTCTTCTGAAACTAGAAAAGGGCTTCATAATAAACTGTATGAAACTGCTACAATTTCTTTAGTTGCTTCAAATGTTAAAGTATTTACAAATTGTAGAACTTTTAGATATCTTTAACTAGCGAAAAAAAAACATCACCCGCATTCAAAATCCATTTTTGCAGCTGGATGCAATTTAAACTCCCATGTTTTACGGCACCATATAAAGTATCTTAGTGTTGGTTCAGGGAATGTATAGTTGTATGCAAGTTCTGTGAAGTACCATTCGTTTTTTTAATTGCCTTCCTGTCACCTGAAGACGTTCCCTAAATTCCATTATGACAGGAAGTCGTGTACAAGCAGTGGTGAAGTCCTAACCATAAATATTTGGCATCTGGGTCATAGAATTTTAACGCATCTGCAATAGATAATAATTTAAACACAAAGTTTATTTTAAGCATGATTAGGACACATTTGAAACAATTTTGTAAGCTTTTTTTAATTTATGAGACTCCTGTTCAGACCATATAATGCAGGTTCATGTTTGACATGTTTCACTGATGCCTGGATAATACGGTACTGTATACATTCATTGATTGTTGTTTGCATAATACAGTGGCAAATATTTCATGCATTTTCAGGACGATATTTTAGAAACAAATGCAAAAAAATTGTGCAAAGTCTTCAGATAAATTGAATGCTAGTTAGTACCTTTTCATTCTTCTTTGACCACTTTTTTTATGATTCATCATCTGAATTAAGATTGATTGTTGTTCCTGGATGATCTGCTTCTAAAAATAGATGCATAGTTCACTGTGTGTTCTAGCTCACAAATCTGATTTTTATTGTTTGTCTTTTGTTTGCCCATAATTTACGATGAATAAGGAAGTACCCAACATTATTTCTTATTGGATAAATCCATGTATAAATGCAAAAATATGTTAATTTGTATTTGCATACATATATAACACTCGTGTATGTTTGACGTCACATCTTAATATCTTTAACTTTGCAAAGTTTGTCTGTATTAATGTTTGTATTTAATCTACACACACTTTTGTAGTCTAGACTTGGGACCATTTAAGCTTTACATATTAAATGAATACCTTGTTCAAGACTGTTTCTTGCCCACTACGTGTCTTTTGGTTGTTTTTGTAGGTGGGTTACTGTCTGATTGAAGTATACCATCCTATATTCATTTAAAAATAATTTTAGTCCTGTTTTAGGGTTGTTTAAGAGAGAAAATGGTTGAGGATTCATATTTTTTTGTTATTAAAGGGGAGGTAATTTATTCAACGTCTCGATTAAAAATGCACAGCTTAAAAGTAAATAGTGAGTTACCTGTACTCGGAGGTTTCTCTTGGTGTCATAGATATGTCTGAAGTGTTTGACTCTGGTGTCAAAAATGTGCCTGAAATGCTTCCTTAGTGCTTGACGTGTATGACTCTGGTGTCAAAGATGTGCCTGAAGTTTTAGATTGTTGTGTCCGTGGTGTACCTGAAATAATTGGTTCTGCTGTCCACGATGGGACTGTAGAAATTGACACTGGTATCAAAGATGTGCCTGAAGTGCTGGAGGATAGACATTTTGGTAGTGGCTTTGAAAATTGACTACTAGTGTCTTATTGTTCTTTCCATTTACCATGTTTAACCTGGTGAATGATCTTGTTTAACAAGGTTGTGTCTATTGAGAGAAAAAAAAAACTTGTATACATACCAAAGGTTGTAAGTGTTTAAATAAAATGTAAGATCATCCTTTTTAAAGTTTATTGTAGCACTTTTATGACCTAGCATATACAAATATTAACGAAAGTTTATACTGCAGGTTGAAGAACTAATATTTCATTTGACTGCAATAGTAGGTGAACATATAAATAATATATATAAAAAAAAACCAACAACAAATGATATTAGAATTTCTTTGGATGCAGTGGTTTTGTTTTATATTTGTGATTATGATATACATATTATACTGTGTAGCAAATTCTTTTAATTTTTTGGCGTTGTCAATTATATATCTTCATATATGCTTAAAAACCTTTGGCATGGATCTTTTTGGCTATTTCATTGTCTGCAAAGACAGTGATTGTTTCTATATATATATATATCTTTATTTCTCAAAAAAACAAATTACAATTGGTATAGAGATACACAACAATAAATATTACATAATGTATATGTACATATATACAAACGTTATATGGAAGCAAAGACGGTGATTGTTTCTCTATCAACAATTAATTCAACTTCTTCTTTTCCTTCTCAAAAAATAAAGAATCTTGTACTGTAAATTTATTTCTCTTTAATTTGAGCTATGAAAAAGCACCCTAATTAATTAATCAATTAATATTAATTGACTTGTACTGATGCTCAATGTCGTCAATCATGCGGAAGGAGATACCGGGAGTATTTTTAGCGTATTATGAGTAGAGAAAAAATGAAGAACTATTTGCTTTTACACCTTATCCCTATTTGTCCGCTATAACTAGACATCACAGACGTTCCCGTAAAAATTGTGACGTCACTAGATAAAACTTCTGTCGCCAAATAGGAAAATTGTTTTGGAACGACGTAACTACTTCGAGTATTGCACACAAATAACTATAAGAGATCTATCACAGCTTATTAAAAAATCCGGCATCACAGGCACACCGACGAAGGAAAATCAAGTACTAGCATACATAATTTGCTATTAATAATCCATGCTTGCTTAACTCTTTAAATTATTGATCGCTTCAAATTCATTTGATTTGGAGTCAAAATTTTAAATCATTACATTTCTTTTCGGTCCTATGTTTAACATAACGGTTTTCAATATTTAAATTAGATAAGGTAATACCCATTGAATTCCTTTCTGCACGGACGATCTCGGCGGTCAGTATATAAAGAAAATTTAAGGCGCGCTTGACTAATGGCAATGCAACGTTCGTTACAAGATAGTTACGACACAGAAGTTAGTTTTGGTACACTATTTCCCACCCATCAACCCCAAATAACCTTTAATATATTACCTTCTCAGTTCGTATCGACTTGTTATGGTGAATTTTGATGCATTTATGTATGTCTGATTGTAGATATGTTAAATATGTTATATTAAATGCGATCATGTAGCGAACGCACAACCCTATATACTGTGTTTGGTTTTTTCTACGATATTTAGTTAAGAAAAATTTTATTTTCGGTGGAGTGAAACGATTGAGAAAAATAGCTATATTTGTTTAAAACTTTCAAATTGAAAATAACTTTTAACAATATTTTAATCAGAGTCGAAATAAAACTTTTAATTTATGTTAGAAATATTGAACTTGTAAACTTTTTTTGCAAATGTCTATTGTCTGCCACACACATCAGAAGAACTAATAAAAAAAAGTATATCAGTAATGAGGAGAGTAATAGTTAAAGCGACATTGTGTTAATGTTAAACTTTTAAGAGATGCTACCCAAGGGAATACACAATGAGGATACCCAATGACGTCATCATTAAGTATTTATGAGACTAATCAATTAATTTCTTGGAGTATAACCTCATCATAAAGTGTTTTATTGATTACGGCTTATCAATTGGCGTTATTGATTAATGATGTACAGATGTTTATCATATTATTTTTTTTTATGGGTTAAAGGTGTAGGTGAACGAATATAAAAGGAAAAAAAAAATTTGGGGTATCCAAAAAATTAGTGCATGCACAGATTAAACACAAAAGGCAAAGGAACAGCGCTTTTATTTCTATTCTTCATCTCAAAGTTACAGTGAGGCCTTCAACACGGATCAAAAACTCTCCCCTCATTGCAAGTTTCAGACGGCGCCTTGCACCGGTTTGAGCGAAAATCTTTGCAAACTGACGACCACACCACAACTACATAGTGTATCATTATGCAAATGTGACCACGGAGTTATCTAGTGTGATTTATTGATCACCATTCCAGTGGAGGAGACAACTTCAAATTTTCGAGAACATTAAATTGAAATATGTTACCCCCTCTTTTTGTATGCAATAACGTTCAAGTCACTTTCACTGAAGTACCCAGATTACAAGATTAGGCAGTTCTGCTTGTAACAATTGTGTAGAGTTGCGAGCATCTAGGACCACCGCCCTAATCTTCCACAACGGAGTTGATCTTACGGTGTCGGTGACTGAAACGTCTCAGGGAAGCTCTGGTTGACCTCCATATGAGAAATATTCCCCCTTTTAATCTCATATAGTCGAGCATGCGCACGCCGTCGATCCCAGAGCCGATGCAAATAATTACCAAACATAACACTTATTATTTGATTATAACTCATATAATTAAGAAACATAATACTGTAAATTTTTCATGTCATCTTATTATTGTAATGCGGCGTTCCATACATTTAAATCGCATACAATCTGGCGCGATTCACCTTAGGACTGACGAATCCCTATTACTACTAGGGCGTGTTTAACGACCTTGACTACATGTACCTTTAATTTTCGTCGCTTCTATATTTTCATAAAATATGGAAAATCCCTAATCAAATATCTGATTTTGGTAGTTTCGAATCCTGCAATTTTAACACTATCTTTTAATCACCCCCTGTTTTGGTGGGGTTCGTGTTGTTAAGTCTTTGGTTTTCTATGTTGTGTTTTGTATACTGTTGTTTGTATTTTCGTCGTTTTTTCGTTTTTCTGCCATGCCATTGTCACTTTGTTTTCGACTTATGAGTTTGAATATCCCTTTGGTATTTTTAGCCTCTCTTTTACGATGAGTTTATCCTCCAAAGCAATTAGTTGATTGATTAAAATTAAGATTAATTAGTCACATAATATCTAATGATGACGTCACATGGTTGACGCGACCTAACGCAAGAAAAATTATGGTCAGGAATTTTGACAGGTTTATTATCTCCCGTTATTTCCCCCTAGCACATGTAGCAGTAGTTAGCGTCTCTAGATCATTGTGAGAATTTGCTATACTATAAAAATAAGGAGATGTGGTATGATTGTCAATCAGACAACTATCCACCCAAGTTCAAATAAAGTGGATGTAAGCAAGGCAACCTTACGGCCTTCAACAATGAGCGGAAAAACCCATACCGTATAGTCGGCTATAAAAGGCCCCGGCATGAAAAATATGAAACAATTCAATTGAGAAAACTAACGGCCTAATTTATAACAAAACAATCTAAGAAAAACAAATATGACAGACATGAACCAACGACAACCTCTGAACTACAGGCTCCTGACGTTGCCAGTCACATCAAAAAATGTGAGCGCTCAACCCTCCCCTAACCTTGGACAGCGGTGTTACAGGACAACATAAGAACAAACTATAAAAATCAGTTGAAAAAGGCTTAACTCATCAGATCGATACAAAGCAGAAAAACATTAAACAAAAACACAGACCGGACGTGGCAGGGTATTTATCCCTCCCTCATCCCTAACATAGTATGGCATGAGACATTTTACTTGTACGACCATTTAACACTTCTTAAAATCCAATCATTTACGATGTGGTATATCGTATTACATAAAGCATGAAATGTTATAGACTTCTACAATGAAATATATTTTGTCTGTGCACAATAACAGTTATATAAAATTGATCGAGTGGGGGCACGCACAGTGGCAAATTAGATGCATGATGCCTAAGAGATACCTTCTTCTCTACTACACGGTACATTGAGTCGGCCTTTTATCGAGGCTAGTACGCTACCAAGCTTCATATACAATATGCATGCGTCTTATTTATATGTGCATATGTGAAGAAAGGTGATACCTACAGGTGGATCGGAGTAGGGAGGGAAACTTGCAGTATCACAGGGAAGGGAATACTTACAGTATCACAGAGAAAAAGAGGGATTCTGAAAGTATCACAGGGAAGGGCAGGAATAACAGAAAGACTGGAACGGGGATTCTTACAGTATGTCAGGTACGGGGAGGGGTACTTACAGTATCAAAGGAAAGGATACTGACAGTATCACATGGAATGGACAGGAATAACAATCTGTCAAGAACGGGGATTCTGACAGTATGAAAGGAAAATGGATACTTACAGTATGACAGGAAAGGGGATACTTACAGTATGACAGGAAAGGGGATACTTACAGTATGACAGGAAAGGGGAGGGCTATTTACAATAGCAAAGAGAAGGCGATGGATACTACAGTATCACAGGGAAGGCGATGGATACTGACAGTATCTCAGGGAATTGGGTGTTAACAGATTGACATGAAAGGGGTTACGTACTGCATGACAAAAAAGGGAATATATTTACAGTATGATAGGAAAGGGGATACTTACAGTATAACAGGGAAGGGGAAGGATACACAGTATCACAGGGAAGTGGAGGGATACTTACAACTATCACAGGGAATGGGGTGTTAACGTTACAGTTTAACAGAAAAGGAGATACTAACAGCATGAAAGGAAAGGGGATACTTACAGTATGACAGGAACGGAGAGGGGTACTTACAGTATGAAAAGGAAGGGGAGAGATACTGACTTACAGTATCACAGGGAAGGGGAGGGATACTGACTTGTGGTATCATAGGAAAGGGGATGGATACTGACAGTATCACAGGGAATGGGGGTATTAACAGTTTGACAGGATTGATTGATTGATTGGTGTTTAACGCCACTTTCAGCACTATTGCGCTAGTTCGTGGCGGTCAGTTTTTTTTCTTGACGGAGGAAAGTGGAGTACCCGGAGATAACCACCGACCTTCGGTAAGAAAACTGACAATCAGTCAATTAAGATTGGTGTCGGATTCGAACTGACAACCTCGGTGTGGACAAGCTAGTCATTCAGTAGTTCGACTACTAAGATCACTCGTCCACCGAGGCCCCGTCAGTTTGACAGGAAAGGGGATACTTACAGTTTGACAGGAAAGGGGATACTCACAGTATGAAAGGGGAGGGGAGGGATACTTACAGTATCACAGGGAAGGGCAGGGATACTTACAGTATTACAGGGAATTGGAGGAATAACAGAATGACTGGAAAAGGATACTTACAGCATGTCAGGAAATGAAAGGGGATACTTACAGTATGTCAGGAAAAGGGAGGGGTGATAAAACAATGACCGTAAATAGGATACTTGTAATATCACAGGGAAGGGGTATCAACACTATCACAGGAAAAGAGATACTAGCAGTATGAAAGAAAAGGGGATGGATACTTACAGTATCACAAAGAAGGGGATGGATACTTACAGTATCACAGGGAAGGGAAGGGATACTTACAGTATCACAGGGAATAGGGTATTAACAGTTTGACAGGAAAGGAGATACTTTCAGCATGACAGGAAAGGGAATACTTACAGTATGTCAGCAACTGGAAAGGATACTTACAGTATGTCAAAAACGGGAGTGGATACTTACAGTATCACAAGGAAGGAATCACAAAAATACTAGAGAGGGATACTTACAATATGTCAGGAAAGGGGAGGTGGTAATTACAGAATAACAGGAAAGGGGAAGGGTAATTAAAGAATGATAGGAAATTGGATATTTACAATATCACAGGAAGAAGGTATTAACAATATGACAAGAAAGGAGATACTATTTAAACAGTATGACAGGAAAGGGGATGGATACTTACAGTATCACAGGGAAGGGGAGGGATACTTACAGTATCACAGGGAGGGGAAGGGATACATACAGAATGACAGGAAAGAGGATACTTACAGTATGTCAGGAAAGGGGAGGGATAGCAACACAATGACAGGAAATGTGATACTTGCATTATCACAGGGAAGGGAGTATTAACACTATGACAGGAAAGGAGATAATAACAGTATGACAGAAAAGGGGATGGATACCTACTGTATCACAGGGAAGGGGAGGGATACTTACAGTATCATATGGAATAGGGTGTTAACAGTTTGACAGGAAACGGGATACTTACAGTATGACAGGAAAGGGAATACTTACAGTATGAATGGAAAGGGACACTGACTTACAGTATCACAAGGAAGGGGAGGGATACTGACAATATCACAGGGAATGGAGTATTAAGAGTTTGACAGGATTGTTGGATTGATTGATTGGTGTTTAACGCCACTTTCAGCACTATTGCGCTATTTCGTTGAGGTCTGTATTTTTTTGTTGGAGGAAGACGGAGTGCCCGGAGAAAACCATCGACTTTCGGTAGGAAAACTGACAATGCTAGTCGATTCAGATTGGAGACGAATGCACCTGTCACGTGCCGGATTCGAACTCACAAACTCAGTGTTGACAGGCTAGTGATTTAGTAGTTCGACTCCTAAGACAACTCGGTCACCGATGCGCCGTCAGTTTGACAGGAAAGGGGATACTTACAGTATGACAGGAAAGGGGATACTTACAGTAAGAGAGGAAAGGGAATTCTTACAGAAACAAAAGGGAGGTGAGTGATACTTACAGTTTCACAAGGAAAGGCAGGGATACTGACAGAATGACAGGGATAGGACAGAATGATATGAAACGGATACTACCAGTATGTCAGGAAAGGTGAGGGGTTATAAAACAATGATAGGAAATGTGATACTTGCAATATCACAGGGAAGTGTATATTAACAATATGACATGAAAGGAGATACTATCAGTTTGACAAAAAAGGGAATGGATACTTACAGTATCGCAGGGAAGGGAAGGGATACTTACAGTATCACAGGGAATAGGGAACTAACAGTTTGACGGGAAAGGGGATACTTACAGCATGACAGGAAAGGGGATATTTACACTATGGCAGGAACAAGGAGGGGTACTTACCGTATGAAAGGGAAGGGGAGGGATACTGACTTACAGTATTTCAAGGAAGGGGAAGGACACTGACTTACAGTATCACAGGGAAGGGGATGGATACTGGCTTACAGTATCACGGTGAAGGGGAGGGATACTGACTTACAGTATCACGGGAAAGGGGAGGGATACTGAATTACAGTATCACGGCAAAGGGGAGGGATACTGAATTACAGTATACAGGGAGAGGAGGGATACTGACTTACAGTATCACGGGGAAGGGGATACTGACTTACAGTATCACGGGGAAGGGGATACTGACTTACAGTATCACGGGGAAGGGGAGGGATACTGACTTACAGTATCACGGGGAAGGAAAGGGATACTGACTTACAGTATCACGGGGAAGTGGAGGGACACTGAATTACAGTATCACGGCGAAGGGGAGGGATACTGAATTACAGTATCACAGGGAGGGGAGGGATACTGACTTACGGTATCACAGGGAAGGGAAGGGATACTGACTTACAGTATCACGGGGAAGGGGAAGGGGATACTGACTTACAGTATCACGGGGAAAGGGAGGGATACTGACTTACAGTATCACGGGGAAGGGGAGGGAAACTGACTAACAGTATCACAGGGAAGGGGAGGGATACTGACTTACAGTATCACGGGGAAGGGGAAGGGAATACTGACTTACAGTATCACGAGGAAAGGGAGGGATACTGACTTACAGTATCACAGGGAAGGGGAGGGATACTGACTTACATTATCACGGGGAAGGGGAGGAAAACTGACAGTATCATAGGGAATGGGGTATTAACGGTTTGACAGAATTGATTGATTGGTTTTTAATGCTACTTTCAGCACTATTGCGCTATTTCGTGGTGGTCAGTTTTCAATCACAAGGAAGGGTATATTAACAATATGACATGAAAGGAGATACTAACAGTTTGACAAAAAAGAGAATAGATACTTACAGTAACGCAGGGAAGGGAAGGGATACTTACAGTATCACAGGGAATAGGGAACTAACAGTTTGACGGGAAAGGGGATACTTACAGCATGACAGGAAAGGGGATACTTACACTATGTCAGGAATAGGGAGGGGTACTTACAGTATGAAAGGGAAGTGGAGGGATACTGACTTACAGTATCACAAGGAAGGGGAAGGACACTGACTCTCAGTATCACAGGGAAGGGGAGGGATACTGACTTACTGTATCACAGGGAAGGGGAGGGATACTGACTTACAGTATCACGGGTAAGGGCAGGGAAACTGAATTACAGTATCACGGCGAATTGGAGGGATACTGAATTACAGTATCACAGGGAGGGGAGGGATACCGACTTACAGTATCACGGGGAAGGGGAAGGGGATACTGACTTACAGTATCACGGGGAAGGGGAGGGATACTGACTTCCAGTATCACGGGGAAGGGGAGGGATACCGACTTACAGTATCACGGGGAAGGGGAGGGAAACTGACTTACAGTATCACAGGGAAGGGGAAGGATACTGACTTACAGTATCACGGGGAAGGGGAAGGAGATACTGACTTACAGTATCACGAGGAAAGGGAGGGATACTGACTTACAGTATCACAGGGAAGGGGAGTGATACTGACTTACATTATCACGGGGAAGGGGAGGGATACTGACAGTATCACAGGGAATGGGGTATTAACGGTTTGACAGAATTGATTGATTGGTTTTTAATGCTACTTTCAGCACTATTGCGCTATTTCGTGGTGGTCAGTTTTCTGTAGAAAAAGTCGTAGTGCCCGGAGATAACCACTGACCGTCGGCAGGAAAACTGACAATCCTAGTCAATCAAGATTGGAGTCGAACGCACTTGCAACGTTCCGGATTCGAACTCATCACCTTAGTGTTGACAGACTTATGATACAGTAGTTTGACTACTTAGACCACTCGGTCACCAAGGCCCCGTCAGTTTGATGGAAAGGGGATACTATTAGTGTGACAGGAAAGGGGATACTTACAGTATGAAAGGGGAGGGGAGGGATACTTACAGTATCACAGGGGAAGGCAGTGATACTTACCGTATCACAGGGGATTGGAGGAATAACAGAATGACAGGAAACGGATACAAACAGTATATCAGGAAAGGGGAGGGGGTAATAAACCAATGACAGGAAATGGAATACTTGCAATATCTCAGGAAAGAGGGTATTAACACTATGACAGGAAAGGAGATACTAACAGTTTGACAGGAAAAGGGATGGATACTTACAGTATCACGGGAAAGGGGAGGGATACTTACAGTCCCACATGAAATAGGGTATTAATAGTTTGATAGGAAAGGGGATACTTACATTATGTCAAGAACGGAGAGGGGTAGTTACCGTATGAAAGGGAAAGGGGGATACTGAATTACAGTATCACATGGAATGGGGTAGTAACAGTTTGACAGAATTGATTGGTTGGTTTTTAACGCCACTTTTAGACGGCCAGTTTTTTCTGTGGAAAAAGCCGTAGTGCCCGGAGATAACCACTGACCTTTGGCCGGATTCGAACTCATCACCTCAGTGTTGACAGACTAGTGTTACAGTAGTTCGACTACTTAGACCACTCGGCCACCGAGACCCCGTCAGTTTGATGGAAAGGGGATATTTTTATTATGACAGGAACGGGGATACTTAAAGTATGAAAGGGGAGAGGAGGGATACTTACAGTATCACAGGTAATTGGAGAAATAAGGGAATGACTGGAGAGGGGTAATAACAGTGTCAGGAAAGGGGAGGAGGGGTAATTATAGAATGACAGGAAAGGAAAGGTGTAATTACAGAATGACAGGAAATGGGATATTTACAATATCACAGGGAAGAGTGTATTACCACTATGAAAGGAAAGGAGATACTAACAGTATGACAGGAGAGGGGATGGATACTTACAGTATGATAAGAAAGGGGATACTTATTAAAATAACTGGAAAGGGGATACTTGCAGTATGACTGGAAAGAGGATACTTACAGTATGATTTGAAAGCGGGTACTTACAGTATCACAGGGAAGTGGAGGGATACTAACAGTAAGATAGGATAGGGGAGGGATACTTACAGTATCAGAGAATAGGAGGGATACTTACAGTATGATACGAAAGGGGATACTTACAGTATGAGCGGAAAGGGGATAATTGCAGTATGACTGGAAAGTGGGTACTTACAGTATGACAGTAAATGGTGTACCTACAGTATGACAGTAAATGGTGTACCTACAGTATGACAGTAAATGGTGTACCTACAGTATGACAGTAAATGGTGTACCTACAGTATGACAGGAAATGGTGTACCTACAGTATGACAGGAAATGGTGTACCTACAGTATGACAGTAAATGATGTACCAACAGTATGACAGTAAATGGTGTACCTACAGTATGACAGGAAATGGTGTACCTACAGTGAGACAGGAAATGGTGTACCTACGGTATGACAGTAAAAGGTGTACCTACAGTATGACAATAAATGGTGTACCTATGGTATGACAGGAAGATGTGTACCTACAGTATGACAGGAAATGGTGTACCTACGGTAGCTGTTATTAAGTAATTCAGTATAAGTCAACCAAACTCAAACATTAAAATCTAGTTAAGTTCTCAATTTTCTAAAGCATACAATGCATTTGAATCTTATTCAATTAGGGTTCAGCCATGCCTTAAACTTTTACAAGTGCATCAGTTCTCGTTTGTAATGTAACAAAACCATATTTTTCAATACCTTATGATGAACCTTAAGAAGCTTTATTCCTTTCATCACGAATTAACGCAAAAGAAATGTGCCACCTATGTGATCCTATATCTTCATTTCGATAAATTATAGCTTCCGTTTTTAAATACTACGAAATTGAAAAAAAAATGTTTCCAAACATCACTGTAACCTTATAATTGATCTATTGGTTGTTCATTTTAATGCCTATGCCACTAGACTATCAAGGGGCAACATAACTCAATATTTCACTTAATAAATTAGCTTTAGCATGCTTAGTTTTACTGTAAAATTAGAAAAGATGTTTTCAAAGCATGTAAAACGCCTATCTATGGGTTAAATTATTCTGTCCTACAAACGTGAGAGAAGTATACACATAGTGATCTCAATATACTTTACTTACATAAAACAGCAGCTACCATACTTTTCATTCTGAAGTCAAGCGCCTTTTAAAATAACATTTTGTATGTTTAACTGGCATATAAACGGTCAAGTTCCCTGTCCGTGTTACCTATATTTATAAACTCAAGATTTGGTTAATGTCAGGCACAAATTGCACAAATATTACAGCTATAATATAAGTGAGTAGATTTTACAAAACACCAAACTTATTTTATTTAGCACATGTTTACAACTCCTCGTACGTCCAATCAAATTGCTGGAGTTAACCCACTAAGTTTCACAGTACATACGTTTACCGTGTAATTAGTAACTATGCATGAATGACCACAAGGTTAAGATTTCATTGTATTGTAATCATGATTTTTAAAACAAAAACAAAAACCACTGGCTATTTTAGAATAAAATAGTGTGTCCCAAATTAAAGAAATAACGTACTGATAGTTTTCTCAATTACTTTATATCCCTTTCTATTAAAATCCTAGCTTGGTTTTAAAAAGTATTTTTGAAGAGACAAGTTACTATCATTCAAATAGAGAATAAAAGTATGGTTTTTAATACCTTGATCAGGTCCTGATCAGAACAAAAATAACTGACAGAATTGTGATCTCCTCTAAAATGCTTTTGTACAGATTCGGTGTTATTGAATTTTAATTTTCATTATGTCACGTTTATAGGAACTATGAAGTCTGGCTTATATGAATCTAGGTATTTGTCGGTGGGAAAAGAAGCACAGTTGGTTCCGATAGTTCTGTTGAAAACCACGTCTACCAAACGTAACAAATATGTTGTAAAATAAAAGAATCAAGCATCATATCAGGTAAACCGTTTACAGTTCAGACCTCTTGCTTGATTCAGTTTTTTTTATAAATTATAATTTGTCTCTTCCTAAACAACATAGTTGTTTCTCCGTTGATCTTTGAAACGATAAGTTTTTAGGTTAATAATGAGGAAAGAGTGAAGAATGGAGAAGTACGTTTGGAAACATCTTCACTGTATACCAGTACGTATTGGTATGAAATAAACGTTATATGTTTTATCCCTCTATATCTTCTCTATCTTTTTATTTGGTAAAACAACATTTGGAGAGGAAGTTGCCTTATTGCCTCAATGGAAGCTACATCACTGAGTTTAAAACAAGATGATATGAAAACAACAAGTACTTAGTTATATCATGGATTTTTGAAAATAAAATCCGTAGTCAAATAAGGCATTTATCAAGTAACCGCCTCGGTGGGTCTCGTGGTAGCCTGTTAGCCTCGAGTGCGAGAGGTCGTGGGTTCGGATCCCCTCCGGGTCAAACCAAAAAATCAAAAATTGGTATTTGCTGTTTCTGCGCTAAGCACGCGGCATTAAGGAGTGAGAGCAAAGACTGGTCGGCTCGGAGTCAGAATAATATGTCTGGGTAAGGTGACATGTCTTTCTGCGGACTGTTACCGTGTGAACTAGCACGTTGAAAATCCGGCTCAGCGTGTCGGTATAGTACAAAGCAGGGTTGATATTCATATTACATTAACATGTTCTCGTCCTGAATATGCATATTAAGTTGCCGTCGGACTTTTAGCAGCCATCCACCATCGTCATCATTTATCATTCAAGTCACTCATAAATTCGGTATTCTGCAAGTATATTATAAAATCATAATTTGATAAATCCAATGTAATCTATATCACTGCTGTCATTCGGTATATCGATTGAATCGTGAAAGATCTGGTATAGGATCGTGAAGGAAATCTTATCGAGAAAACACATGCAACGTCAGTAAATAATCTAATGTAATCAATTATAATGACAAATATTGGAAAAATAAAACTGTCTGTCAAAATGGTTCAACATTATGATCAGTATCCGAAAAATCAAGCTTAAAAGTAAACAGTTTTTACAAAACTACAAAAAGCAGATTGCTCTTCGAAATGTCAGAGAAGTAAAAATGTAAACAAACATGTTTTTTTCAAATTTGAAATGCATAAACTACTTTTCTCTTAAAAAGATATCGTTGAATATTACTGTTTAAAATAGTTTAAAGTTATTTTGATTTAGTTTAATCAAAAACTTTGCAAAAACGGTAATATTTGTAAAAATTTGATATTTCGGATCGTGAAAGATCGGGAACCGCATTTTGATGATCGTGAAAAGGATCGTAAAAGATCTGTTGTCGCTTATTCGTTATTGCAAAAAATCAACGAAAACGATCAAATCTTTCTTTAAACAAATGATAATTTATATTTGTAATTGGTATATCAAAAGATTGGATTTGCATGACTTATTCCGCTTCACTTTTGTTTGTGAATAAGGCTATGATGGTTCAATGCCATTGGATTATTTGATAATATCACACCGACTAGTTTTCTTCTTACAATATAATCCAACTGTCCGTCCTGCATAATTTTTATATCGTTTGAAAAGTTAAGATTGTCTCATCTGAATTCCATTAATTTTTATGCACAGTCATATCTGTAAAACGAAGATCCTTGTTGATTTTTGTAAAAATTGGGAAAAAGTTTGTTTAAAAAAAACAGCAGGAAAAAAACTCCCATCTTCCTGACTTGGGACAGACATTTTCCTAAGAAAATGGTAGTTTAAATCTGGTTTTCTAGCTAGCTAATACGCCCACTTGTATGACAGTTGTTAAATGTTCCGTAATATTGTCAAATTGGGTAAGGAACCCACACAGACATAATTGTTTAACGTGGCTATATCTGGGATCCAGCAGCCAAAATGAGAATACAGTCAGTATAGTAAAGCATAATTACGGAGCCCTTAAGTGTCATGTAGATATAAATATTTTCGTTTGCCGCGGAGATTTAATCTGGTGCGCACCAGTTTGAAAAATCGTGCGCACGACTTTCAAACTTGTGCGCCTGACTTTCAAACTGGTGCGCATGACTTTCAAACTTGCGCGGAAGACTTTCAAAATAGTGCGCACGACTATCAAACTCGTGCTCATGGCTTTCAAAAGTGGTGTGCACGACTTTCAAGAACTGGTGCGCACGAGCGACTTTCAAACTTGTGCGTATGACTTTCAAACTGGCGCGCACGACTTTCAAAAAATAGATCCGTGGTTGGTATGGTCAATATTGGCGTCTGGCTATCCAAATTGAGGTTAGGGGTCGATTTAATACGTTTTTGGCTTACGTTTGGATATTTTAGTATAAGTAAGGATTCATGCATGTAGCAGCGACCTTGAGCATTTGTTTGAGTTATAATATACACCAATGACATGCCTGGGCGGTGCTGGGAGAAGATTTTTGAATCTTTTGAGTAATTGCCTTTATGTTGGTTTTCTAGGCTTTGATGTTGGTTCATCGTGTTTTCTGCTTAATGAAGCACATATTTATTTAGAAAAACACATCTTAAAGTTAGCCAAGGCCTTTACAATGAAAATGAAACCTTGTATAGACCTATAATATGCTCGGTTTGGTCCCTAGGGTAAAAAGATCCGGGTTTGGTATGGTCTGGCTATCCAAATTTGGGGTAGGGGTCGATTAAATATTTTTTTGGCTTACGTTCACATATTTTAGTATAAGTAAAGATTCATGCATGTAGCAGAGACCTTGAGCAGTCGTTTGAGCTATAATATACCCCAATGCCATGTCCGTGCGGTGCTGCGGGAAGATTTTTACTCTTTTGAGTAATTGCCTTTATGTTGGTTTTCTAGGCTTTGATGTTGGTTTATCGTGTTTTCTGCTTAATGAAGCACATATTTATGTAGGAAAACACATCTTAAAGTTAGCCAAGGCATTTACAATGAAAATTACACCTTGTATAGATCTATAATATGCTCAGTTTGGTCCCTACGGTAAAAAGATCCGGGTTTGGTATGGTCAATATTGGCGTCTGGCTATCCAAATTTGGGGTAGGGGTCGGTTAAATATTTTTTTGGCTTACGTTCACATATTTTAGGATAAGTAAAGATTCAGACATGTAGCAGAGACCCTGAGCATTTGTTTGAGCTATAATATACCGTAATGGCATGCCTGGGCGGTGCTGGGGGGAAGATTTTTACTCTTTTGAGTAATTGCCTTCATGTTGGTTTTCTAGGCTTTGATTTTGGTTTATCGTGTTGTCTGCTTAATGAAGCACCTATTTATGTAAGAAAACACATCTTAAAGTTAGTTAAGGCCTTTACAATGAAAATGACACCTTGTATAGACCTATAATATGCTCAGTTTGGTCCCTAGGGTAAAAAGATCCGGGTTTGGTATGGTCAATATTGGCGTCTGGCTATCCAAATTTGGGGTAGGGGTCGTTTAAATATTTTTTTGGCTTACGTTCACATATTTTAGGATAAGTAAAGATTCAGACATGTAGCAGAGACCTTGGGCATTCGTTTGAACACTGCTAATTTACAAGCTCCGAAGGGGCAATTTTTGAAGGCCTTGCGTATGGCGCGGAATCAGGGTCAAAAATTCTTATTTACGTATATACATAATTATTTCTGTATATACATAATTCGATTTACGTATATACGTAAATCGAATTCCGTATATACGTAAATCGAATTCTGTATATACAGAAATAATTATGTATATACGTAAATAATTTCGTATATACAGAAATAATTATGTATATACGAAATTCGATTTACGTATATACGTAAATCAATTTACGTATATACAGAATTCGATTTACGTATATACGGAATTCTTTTTGTATATACGTTAATATTTTTGTATACTAGACATTAATATAACCTGCCAATGAAATTCATTGTTTTAACAATGATTTCTCTTTTCTATGACTAATGAGAACCGAGAAAGTCATTTTCTTCCATTTACGTGGGTTCGGATTCCGGTTTTCAGTTCCGGATCTAACTCTCGTTTTTGGGGGGTGGGAGGTTAAAACAGCAACAATAAAACTTATGCATAAAATAGCGGTAAAATCTCGTACAACATGATCAAAGGACAAGGCACCTCCAGGAAAACAGACGAGGACAAAATAACAAGGTGTGGGATTAAACACGAAACACAAACACCGAAAACACTAAAAACCAAAGCATGGACAATGCGAACTCTCAAACTCTCAAACAAACCGAGAGTGAAATCAGGTGCTCGATAAGGTTAAACTTTTCCTGCTCATTGTCCAAATGTAATGTAAAAGCGGATAGTAAGTCATATAAAAAACAAGATGTGGTATGATTGCCAATGAGACAATTCTCCACAAGAGACCAAATGACACAGATTTTAACAACTTTAGGTCACCGTACGGCCTTCAACAATGAGCAAAGCCCATACCGCATGGTCACTATAAGAAGGACGGACTAGGAATACGACAACGGGAACACATCCATAACCATTTGTGAAATTGACATTCCATAATGCTCAACCAAATCGTGATGGCGACCATAAGATTTTTAAGTGAGGATATTGAAGTTTTTTTCTGTAACTCTGTTTAAATATCTTATTTGATAAAGATACTCCTCTATCTATGAATCCTTTGTACTGCACGCACGCCCTTGTTTAAAGTATCAGTTGTGAAATATGGACTCCATGACGAGATATATGTTGCTGTATAGAAACGGAAAGTTCAGAAAACACGCATTTGTTGAAACTTTTCCAACCTCTTCCAGAACTGCTACCTAAACGCCGTTTTTATAGTGTACTCTACAATTATTTTAACTGACAAAACAAAAAACTGAATATGAGATGAGTATGTTTAGGAAGTAAGGTGAACTGTTTGAGTACCCTCGGCGTACATGTCCACGTCCAATCTTAGTTCTCAGCTACCAGTTAACCTACAAGCATGTAACTTAGGTGTGCGGCTTGCTTCCAAATGTAGGTAACCTTGACCTGTATTCCATGCTTCAGAGGAGACAGACCACGATGATAATCCTGTTCAATGAAATATTATTAAAAACTATTTCTTTGTTAGTATTCAAAAAGTTTGATGTGCAAACTTATCTTGACTAGAATCAAAGTTGTAAATATATCAGTGTGACGTTTCCCCTTCACTCCGTTTGTCCCGAGAGGAAAGAAATGAAGTCCAAAGAAAGCTATGGACAAAAATAGCCCCACCCCAGTACCATACTGAGGATGGGTCCCATGGGTGGGGGCTTTGGGTTGATTTTGTAATGTTCGTTCCCCTTTCTTTCGGAATGGTAGGGCTAGGGATCCCATTTCCTTTGTATACTTGTATATGTTTGCTTGATATTTTTGTCTTTGCGCGAACTTGTAGCCATCTTTGTTTCGTTTATTTCTATTTCAGGTGATAGTTATGTGAATTCGATATCGTTTGATATTAGCAAAATCTTAAGTTTTTTGAGTTTTTTTTTTTCGTTTCATTTAACGACCTTGACGTAAACATAACTATATATGTTTGTCAGAAGCTCTTCATTTTCCTTCCAATGATATGTCAGGAGAACGGTGGCAATCAATAGTTAATACACTATCAATTTTCAGTTAATATGCATGAAGTTAACAACTGTTTTTCGAGATGTACAAACTTGACGGGTGAGTTATTTCAATTTGATATTACTTCTAGATTCAACAGAACTTTTTTAATATCCATGCATTTGGAAGATTTTTTGCACCTGCATTTTGCAATCGTTCATTCAGAAATGTGCAGGTCACAGGTGCAATTTTAAGGCTCTAGATGGTCACAGTGTGGGAACGGAACTGTACGGTTTTTAATATTTTGGTCATTCGTGAGACTTTCAAGCGAGGCTCCGACAATCGAAAAAACAACAAGTTACTGAATGTAAGTTTTGATTAACGCACACGTTACAATATTACGTTTCTGCTTGAAGATTTGGTAACGAAAACATTCTGCATATACATCTAGACCAATCGAATACCGAAAACGACACATGCAGCCAGACGTTTTCCCTTAAATGGTTGAGCTCCGAGTAAATCGCTTAAAATTCTCCATCAACAGGGAATAAAATTTTTAAAAAAATGCAAAAAGATAATCGTCACTACAAAAATTTTTACAATTAACTCTTTTCTGATATATAGTCTAACCACTCTGAAAGTTTGATAACCATCGTCTCAGTAGAAAAGAAAATAAACCATTTTTTTTTATGTTGGAAAATTTCATTGACTGTACAATCGCTTGCTCGCTTACTGTACAATCACTTGGAGCTTTTTTGTACAATCATTTGGCCAAAATAATAAAATAGATTGTATATTTATTTCATAGTTTATTATTTCTTCATTCAATATTGATGTATTAAATATCTGAATAAGTTATCAAGTACACCATTCTGAAACACACGTAGTTTTTCTATACCGGAGGGACAGACAAACGAAAATACAAGACAAAAAAGTACAGCACACATGATAAGAAATCTCGATTAAAAGAATAAAGCTCGTCACACAAAATTCGGTCAATATAGTCATCATTTCGAATATTCCATTATTTTTTATACCAAATTTTGATTGGCTATTAAGTTTTCTGCATTGATTTCAACTTTTAATCACAATACAGAAAGGCGAAGATTCCCTCTATTTACTGTGACAGTTATTCTTTATACTTCGTCTATAGTTTTGAGTTTATTCAAGTCATTTTAACCATTGTATCCATATCAATCATTGTACTTATTTTTCACTGTCCTAATTGTCCATCAGAAAAATTATGTTTTTGGTTTTCTTTTCAAATTGTTATATCTTTATGTGACTTAAAATTTCTTGAATTACAAAGTTGTGAGATAATAAAACGACATGCTCAATTTTAATGAGACATGTAAAGTCCCTTCATAAACGGATATGTATGTAAAAGATTTAAAATCCTTGTTTCTACGTCGATTTTGTGCTCTTGAATTTGTAAACGATATTGGAACAGATAGTGGAAAACGGCTGATTGAATTATTATTATGTCAAACATGATGCTTACATTTGTAATCTTGTGTTTTGAGCAAATCCTTTTATTATCCAATTGAACGATCAAATGTTTTGTCAAACGTCTTAATAAGACAAGGGTTATAGCATACATAATTTCTAAGAGACAAACGTAGTCTTGAGTACCCATAAGAGAACCAGTATTCGAAAGCAAACAATCGGTATACAAGACAAAATCGTAAAACACAAATGCCAAAAAAAATGTTCGGACAACACAAACTCCCTCATAAACCCGATGAAGAGAACAGGTACTCCGGAAGGGTTAGCATCTCCTGCCTCATAAATCGCAACCGTCGTGAAGGCCTTCCTAGGCCATAAATTATAACTTTTTTTACAGGAGGGGCTGAGCAAGTTATTGATGCTTTGTCCTGCTTTGATTCTTGCCTTTTTTCCGATATATTTTACCTTGGTTTCAAAAAAACATGTGCACTCTATACAAAACTGACATTTTTTATTATCAAATTCATATTTTAATATTCGGCTTTTCAAGTTTGGCGAAGATGTAAAGAAATTCTTAGTTAATCATTATGATTTGTCAAAGTCGTAATGTTGTTTTTATTTGCGACAGCACTACTAGCTCTTATAATGCTTCTTCATCATTGTCTCGTCACGATGGTCCCGAGAAAAGATGTGGCTAGTGTTCTTGTTTGGACATGAGCTTCCACAAGATAACAGTTTTCAGACCGACGTTCTAGTGACAACGATCATATCAAAAAAGGGACTGGGTTACGACTGCGGCAACCATTATTTCAAAATTAAGACGAAGTGTATATGTAATAGTCGGGAATTTTGGATTTTTATGAAATTTTTAACGCAATTTGGAACTCGTTGAACTGCATCTGAACATCCTAAAAGTGAAATATGTACAATTTATATTTTCAGAGATACATTCAATAAAAAAATTATGCAAATAAACTATAATTGGCCCTCAATAATGACGACTTCAGTATGTATACTAAAGAAATTTATCCTGTTGAACTAACTTTGAATAAAGCTAATACTAACAATGACCACTGCCCTTTCCTGGATCTTGATATCTATATCAATAACGGGAAGCTCAATACCAAAATTTATGATAAAAGAGATGATTTTTCATTTTTTATTGTCAATTATCCATTTTTAGATGGTGACGTTCTCTTGTCACCATCTTATTGTGTTTATCTATCTCAACTTGTACGATTCGCTCGTGTTTGTAACAACGTATTAGATTTTAGCGAGAGAAATTTATGTATTACTGAAAAAATATTACACCAGGGTTTTCGATATCACAAACTAGTCAAAACATTTACTAAATTTTATCATCGGTACAAGGACATCATTCGTAAATATAAATCAACATGCAGACATCTTATACGTTCGGGTATTTCACATCCATTTTTTATGGTAATATTCTTTACAAAGAGCAAAAATATCGGCATTCACCTCAAAAGCTAACAAAACCTTTAAACAAACTCAATTTATCTAGTATATTTAATGACTCTACCGTTCAAAAGTGTATACCTCCCTATTTTGATAACACAGAACCACCTATTATTTCATACACATGCAAAAAACCCAGCAGAAGTTTAATTTTTAATTATACGTCGGTAACATCAGACGCCAATGTAGAAAATAGTACTCCTTTAACTTGAAACTGTGTATCATCGAAGTTTAGATATGTTACCTATGGCCATGTTATTACGGGGAACCTCAATATCGTCCAGGACAGAGAGGTTAAAAACTTTTCGAAAAAAGGACCAAAATATCGTCCTCTTTCTAAAATAGATTGGAAACAGTGTCGTCAGGTCACCAAAGATGCTCTTTCCTCGTTTTGTAAAAATTGGTGTAAACGGGAAAAATCTGATAAAAAATATCTTGATTCTTATTTAAATAAATGTATGAATGTTGTAGATAATAGAATATCACATTTTGAAAATAATTCAGAAATAAATAAAAGAGTACATAATACGCCTATTTCCAGAATAAGAAATAAACTTCAAGAACTTTCAATGCGGTTTGTGTTTGAACCGGCCGACAAAGCAGCCAACAATGTGGTGGTGGTATGCCGTAAATACTACATGGACGTTCTTAAGAATGAAATCTTAAATTCATCTACATTCAACTGAGTCCGTGTGCTCCATAGAGAGTCATATAGTAAACAAACATATCATAACCACATCACAGCTTGAGGCTTCTTTTGAACATTTGAAGGTCCCTACTATATAAAAAAAGAAGATGTGGTATGATTGTCAATGAGACAACTGTCCACAAGAGACCAAATGACACAGAAGTTAACAACTATAGGTCACCGTACGGCCTTCAACAATGAGCAAAGCCCATACCGCATAGTCAGCTATAAAAGGCCCCGAAATGACAATGTAAAACAATTCAAACGAGAAAACTAACGGCCCAATTTATGTACAAAAAATGAACGAATAACAAATATGTAACACATAAACAAACGACATCCACTGAATTACAGGCTACTGACTTGGGACCGGCACATACATACAGAATATATGTATTGGTTACCCAAACGACACAAAAAACCAATAACATATCATGTTATCTCGGCCTCTAGTAAGTGTTCTATAACTAATCTTACACTGCTTTTAACAAGTTCCTTAACTACTACCAAAGAGTTTATCATAAACTATTGTAATAAAATATATGAAAATTGTGGAATTAACTATTTTTGGCGTGTAAAAAAATCTTTGGATGTTTTAGATAAATTACGTGTTTTTGATGGTCCTTTTGATTCTGTTGACAGTTTTGACTTTTCTACTCTTTACACTACACTTCCACACTATCTTATCAAAACAAAAGTTTTCCTATTTAATTAAATGGTCGTTTGGTAAATCTGAATGCAAATATATTTGCTGCAACTCATTTAAAGCCTTCTTCTCTAATGAGAAAGGTAAATATGCTAGATATACTTACTGGAGGTGTGATGAGATGATTGAAGCTGTTAATTTTCTCCTTGATAATATTTATGTACGTTTCGGCAACAAAGTTTATCGACAGGTTGTAGGTATTCCAATGGGCACTAATTGCGCCCCTTTAATAGCAGACTTGTTTTTGTACTGTTATGAATCACAGTTTATGACCAGACTCAGTGAAGACCCGTCTAAATTGCATTTAATTGATAAATTCAACAACACTTACCGTTATCTTGATGATATTATTTCGTTAAATAATCAAGAATTTTCGAAATATACTGCCGAAATTTACCCAAAGAAACTTACTTTAAATAAATCAAATTTAAACGGCAATAACTGTCCTTTCCTAGATTTATATATTTCGGTTTTACACGGGAAACTCCACACTAAAATTTACGACAAGGGGACGATTTTTCGTTTCCTATTGTTAATTTTCTCCTTTTGGATGGTGATGTTCCTTTGGCACCATCTTACGGTGTTTATAGTTCACAACTCGTTCGCTATGCCCGTGTC